>NW_020536999.1:69474531-69489931 GCF_003426905.1 Ctenocephalides felis | reverse complement strand
TATAAAATACTGTTAAATTATAAATAATTTAATATAATTATAAATACTATACCAATACCAACTAGTTATTTTTGAAATCAACTGCTGAAAATTTCACTTATGTAGCTAAATCTCAATTTTCTTGATAAGATAGATTATTCCATGATTATTCCTTTGCGGTGCGAAAGCTTTTCACCGTTTCGTTTCTCGAACGTGCTTAGCAGGTAAGGCCGCACTTGACCTCAGACTAGCCTAGAGTTTCTCTCATTTTCTGCCTTACAATTAAGATGATTTCTATTTGAAGCTTTTTGAAATCAGATCATTAGTCAATTTAAACCTAAAATCGGCACATGATGGTTACAATAATTCATAATGGGCTGTAACTTGGCAAAATTGCTTAAAATGCAATTATAGAAGGAATCTCAAAAGTTCCGGTGCGAGCTAAAAAATTGGCACAAGATCAAAGGTAAAAAAATGATCTTTTCACGATCTTCAGCTAAGTCAGTTCTATCGCAAAATTACCTAAAACAAAATTGTAGAGCATAAATAGTGCAGTAAACGGAGAGGAAAAAAGGGTATAACCTCTGAATTTTTTTACTGTGCTCCGAATTGAATGAAATTTTGGAATTAGGTTCATCTTACCCTCAAGTTCAAAAGTGAAAACAATTCGGGTTCCGCCATCACCCCCCGGGGGGATGACACCCCTTCTCAATTGTGTTATTACATTTTTTCAAAATAATGTCGGAAATCGACAGAAAAACTAATTATAAGAAAAAAATTCTATAGTTTTTCAAAAAAGCTAACACTTTTCAAGTTACTGGCCACTAAATATTCATATAATACTTTTGGCGTTTTTCTTCGTTTTTTTGCAAATATCTCCTAAAATATACATTTTAACGAAAATCATGTAATGAACAAAATAATGTCAATAAAAATCTTAATAAATCAGTATTACATGAAGTGTTCTAGGAAAAATATTAAGCAAGATTTGAAAGAGCAAAGTCGCTTTTATTTTGTTCAAGATTTAATTGTTGTATTTAAAGCAATCTAGTGTCGAGGTTTTACATTTTATGTATTTCAGTGAAATTGGGTTTTATAGTGCTCACAACATAAGCTTTAAAATGAGTGCTGTTATAAGTTTTTTGCGTGTAAAATGAGTGAGCTATCATGCAAATAAGAAGCATATACGAAGTTTTTTCTGTTAAATCATATGGTTTATTGAGCGCCATTTCCACCAGAAAAAAGTAATTCACATTCCATCTAGAATTCACTTCATTATAGACATCTTAATAGATTCTAGCAGATTCACTACTTTAGTACAAACTATTTTCAGAAAACTCGAAATTTTATAAAAGCTTTTTGAAGTAAAACTTCTTTAGGCGCGATATGGGTGTAAAAATTTCATGGGCGCGACACGGGTGTAAATCCGTACAAATGCAACGAAAACGCCAACGTGAAGTTGAACACTACGACGCTGTAAGCGCTGATGTCGCGAGTCGCGATCCACTCCCGTCATGTCATGCGTAAGTCGAACGCTAAACAAACCCTATATGAACTTGCATTAATTGAATCACGTTTTTTTACAAAAGAAAAGGTTGCTGTATTATGTCCTCATGGAATAAGACTCTTCTTAGAGAATAAATGTGTCATGGAATGTAATAAATTTATATTGAATCTCGTTGAAGACAAAATAATATCTACTGCCACGGATATTTGTGTAGGTTGCCATGCGACAGATCAACAATCATACATTCGTCAGCATTTTCACAAAAATCGGTTATTGATACCGGGGGTTTGCCGTATGAAATAATTTTAGTTCTGAATAAATTTTACATAATAACAACTAATGGAGTTGTGTAGGAAAATTAGAGTACATAGAACGTGGCGATAATGATGAACTTCTACGTTTATGGTTTGAATTTCCTGGTAAGATAGGTAACAAAATTAGGAAGAAAGCTGCACATCATATTCAAACTCTTAATATCAGTAGGACAGCTGTGCCGATTCTCAGGAGATCTTCATCTATTCCAATGAATAGAAATAAAACCATATTTGCCAAAAGAAATCATTTTCCTTTAGTGTCTGCTTGTGCACTCACAATACACAAATCACAAGGTGGTACTTTTGATGAAATTGTATATGAATACAATAAAACACATAATCAGCAGCTTCTATATGTTGCATTATCACGAGTTACCAGCATTATTGGATTGTTCATCATTTCTAAAAACAACGACAAAAAATTTTATCATGGAAGAAAACGGCCAGCAGGATTAATGGACTTACAAACTGAATTCCAAAGACTTTCAACTTGTAGATTAATAACACAAGAAGAAAAATTGAGTGAGATAATAAGTTTGAACGACATATCATTGTTTTCATTTAACTGCCAAAGTTTACGAGCTCATTTGCCTGATCTGCTAGATAAAGTGCTACAACGTTGTACGTTTTTGTTATTTTCGGAAACTTGGATTAATAATGAAGAACGAATTGATATTCCGAACTATTACTGCGTTACTCGATACAAACGATCAAACTCAAGAGCAGGTGGTGTAGCTGTCTATCATTCATGTTCAGATACTCTTCATAGTGCGACTCCTATGCAGTTTCTTGCGCCAACAATATTACTGGATATTCCTAATTAAATTACACAAGTAGGTGATATTGCAGTTGTCCGCTGTGTGAACACTCAGAATCAAATATTAATTATAGTCGTCCTTTACATTTCTCCCAATAAAAACGTATCAAATATTATTAAATTTCTTCATCAGCAGTTACTTCATTTTTCTAATGAGGGTGCAAAACTTTTAAATACTAATGACAACGAGATACCATTAATTATTGCTGGAGATTTCAATGTCAATTTTAGTTCAGAAGAATCTCAACCATTAATTGATTTTTTAAATAATAAATTTAATTTAACAATGAATAATTCTCCATTAGAATCAACCACAAGATATGGCACGACTATTGATGCAGTTTTCTCAAGAAATGTACATAGTTTACAAAGCAAAATTTATGCCTCTCATTTCAGTTATCACAAACCTATTATATCATATATGAAATATGATAGCAATTAATCTATCGCTGTTGTTTTAAGCTGTGTTATTGATGTTATGTGATTATTAATAAATAATTTTTAAAATTTAAATATGATGTTTTTTTATTTTTATTTTAATTGCCTACTCATACAATATTAAAAGTTTTACTTCAATCGCGTGTGATCCTTACGCGCACTCTTTTTTTTCCAATTTGCGTGGCCGTCTTTAAACATTCATAACTCTGTCAATTTTTGTGTGAAAGCAAAATAAAAAAAAAACAATTAAAATTCCTTTAGTGAAAGATTCCTTTGATTTTATCTATATGCTTTTATTCTTTTTGATATATAATAAAAATAATTTCGATTTTTAAAAAAATTGAAAAAAAAAAGTTTTTATAAAATCGTGAGTTTTCTGTTTATTTCTAATATATTTTCTAAAAATTATCTACAAAAAATGCATCAACACTTTTTTTTTCTCAGAGCCATCGTTTTAAAGATACATCACTTTCAAAAGTACGTTTAAACGCCACCTAGAAGATAGTGTGCTTAGCGCGTTTTTTTTACGCGGTTGGCTCAGTAGGCCTATTTCACGGGTCTGTTGTGGTTTTGTTTCTTTCGGAACTATTTTAAAATGATATTTCTGAATTTGGGTTGCTAAAAATAAGGATGGAATTTATAAAAAAGCAGCAAAATGAAATTATTCGTCGGAATCATAATTTTCAAATGTTTTTACTTCCTCTTCTTTTCGTTCTTCTTATTATACTTCTTTTTCTTCTTCACTTTGTATATAAGTAAATTGTCCCATTAGCGATTCTTCATTGTTATCATAGTCCTCTAAAGTTGCCGACTCGACATTAGAACATGATTGGCATTGACAATAAGTATACGCCAGGGAACAAAAGAGTCCAACTTTTTTGCAACCACATTTGGCATTACATCTTTTTTTTGTGGTTGCAGAATATTGTTATACTATGTATAAGGAAGCTTTTATATACATCGGACTCATTATGATAGGGCAAAAATTATGCAAACCAGATTTAATAATTGTATTTATTTTATTCATACATTTATTATTTATTTACACTAAAAACAATTTATATTTGAATTTTCAGACATAGTATGATGAATTTGAGCTTATGTTCTCTGTTATTGTTCACATTGATATTTTTATTTATATACATAATTTATGATATTACAGACATTCGAATATTGCTTCAATAAATAAAATCTTTATACATAATTGCTAAGTAATAATACTATTGGCAATATTTCAATAATAATCTTAGGCCAATACCAGAATATTTAAATTTTGACTGAATCTGAATAACTTTAACAATCAAAATAATTATTTTTGCAGTACAGTTATAATGAAACAGACAATGTGTAACTTTATATTTTATATTGCTATGTATATACACAATATGATCAAATTTTAACAGTTAAATTGAATTTATTAGATTATATAAAACTGAAAATTATCATGGAATGTAATTTAAAATCATACAGAAAAAAACAAATATAATAATAAAATTTGATAATATTTCAACAACTTGTAGCTAGTACGGCAGAATACTGTTTCACAACAACATACTTTCATTTTAACAATAGAATCATTATTTTATAAGTATCTACAATTTCTTTAAACATTAAAACATGTCTTCATGTTTTCCTTACATTAAGGATGTGGTTAGTACCAGACATCCCAAAAACTGATTTAATATTCTTTACATGGAGAAGACAACATATAAAGGGAAATAAAATATGGTATTGATGGAAACTTTAGTAAGATTTTTAATGACGAGAATCACGTGGGTAAAACTCGGCGAGGGTGGAAGCGGGTATTCTCTTCAACATCTCCTTGGGGAAGATACGCAACAATTGCCAGCCAATGTCCAAAGATTCAAATACTGTGCGGTTCTCATAATTACCCTGGGAGAAAAAAAATTTGTTTAAATTGATAAAACAAATTAAAATTAATTCTAGATATAATAATGTTGCTTTACTATTGCGCTTTTAGTTTTCCAATTAATAATATGATGAAAATAATCAGAAACTAAAACAATACCTGTGAGATAAAGTTCTTCTCAAATTTCGTCAAGAATTCCAAGTACAACAAGTCATCAGGTGTCAAAGCTTCCTCTCCTACGACAGCCTTCATAGCCTGCACGTCCTTACCAATGGCGTAGCAAGCATACTAAAAATTTTAAACATTATAGAAATTTTTAAGTGTGATGTGTTACAGAAAACTTTCTTTATATTTTTCTACATACCAATTGATTGGACACATCAGAGTGATCTCTACGTGTCATACCCTCACCAATGGCAGATTTCATCAAACGTGACAGGGAAGGCAATACGTTTACAGGTGGGTAGATTTGCCTGTTGTGCAGTTGTCTGTCTACGTAGATCTATAGAATAATATACAATCATTATCATATGACAGAAGGCTAAAAATAAGCTATTATTTATTTTAATACCTGTCCTTCAGTGATGTAACCAGTCAAATCAGGAATAGGGTGAGTAATATCATCGTTGGGCATAGTCAAAATTGGAATTTGGGTGATAGAACCATTTCTGCCTTCAACACGTCCAGCACGTTCATAAATTGTGGCCAAATCAGTGTACATGTAACCTAGAAGTTGGAAAAAAAAATTATAAACAAACCTTGAAAAAAAAATTATATATATTTATATAATAAATATATACAGTAGAATCCGCTTAGTATGACATCGAAGAGACGCCGAAATCTCGTCATACTAACCGGTCGTCATTAAAAGCGTACTGAAGAAAAACTTTTTAATATGCAAATATGTTACATTTTTCAGTAATTTAAAAGAAAAGCCTATACAAACGTTTTAATTAAAAATAAAAATTACACATTAAAATTTAATATAAAATAAAATTATAGGGTAGGACGGGGGCACGACGGTCCAATTTGACTTACAGTAATTATACTGTCTAAACCCAATGAACAACACATAACATACATCAAAGAAGCATCTATTGAACTATGTTCAGAAAAACTTACATACATACGTACATAATTCCTAATTATATAAATATTATATTTTTTACTATTTTTTAAACATTTGGTATCTGACCCATTTTACCTCACATACGGGGTAAAGTGGAACAACCAGGGGGCGAACAGACACAATTTCTTCTATTAAATTTTAAAGGCATTTTACGCTACATTATTGAACCAACGCAAAATATTAATTCTGTGGGTACATTTGTTACAAAGACAACACAGTATATTACATTGATCTGCTATTGGTCAGAAATATTCATCAGAAGAGCCGGAATAACAATTTATTCAATTAATCTCTTGTTAAATTGCTTTTTTTAAAACTTTACTATTTTATTGCTTACACCTTTGTCAAAGTAAAGGTTCAGCTGGTCCTTTTTATCGCAGTCATGTGCTGCTTATCTTCTAATAGCAAAGTCATAAGAATAAAGATGACTGGTTATGAGTTCATACATTTTTTGCCCTCTACTATCAAATATAATTGTTAAAAAAAAATCTAATTTTATTTGTTTATGAGATATTCGTGGTAGGCCATCAATAATTAGTTTACCCTACCCATAAACATACAAATGTGTTTTTTTTAATGCAAGTAATCAGTAATTTTTGATTGATTTCTTTACAGAATTTTATTGTAAAAACAGTCCCTGGTGCTATTGTGCTCAAAAGACATAGTAATTGCTTTCGTAGACTTGGCCACATCATGTAAAATCATGTCGGTCATTATAATTGGACATATTTTTTTGCAAAAAGCGACATGTCATTATAAGCAACATGTCAATGTAAGCAATGTCAATATATCCGACTAGACAGCTGTTTTTTTAAGGAATTTTATATGGAAACCAAATTCCTAGTGCGATTACGTCATATTAAGCGGTTGTCAATATATCCGGCGTCATACTAATTGGATTCTACTGTATATATTTATTAAAATAAACTGGATACTTAAAATTGAAAAAATTATAGTTACCTGGGAAACCACGACGTCCGGGTACTTCTTCACGGGCAGCTGATACCTCACGCAAAGCTTCAGCATATGAGGACATGTCTGTTAAGATTACCAACACGTGCTTTTCACATTGGTAGGCCAAGAATTCAGCAGCTGTCAAAGCCAGACGTGGGGTAATGATACGTTCAATAGTTGGATCATTGGCCAAGTTCAAGAACAGGCACACATTCTCCATGGAACCATTCTCCTCGAAATCCTAGAAGAAAGTGTTTACTTAGTAAATGTACCATCAGTGCAAAACTTGGCTTTATGACCAATTAGTGTAAAGTTCAAAAACTAAAGAATCATAACTAACTTGTTTGAAGAATCTGGCAGTTTCCATGTTGACACCCATAGCGGCAAACACAATGGCAAAGTTATCTTCATGGTCATCCAAAACTGATTTTCCTGGGATTTTAACTAAACCTGCTTGCCTACAGATCTGGGCAGCAATTTCATTGTGGGGCAGACCAGCTGCAGAGAAGATGGGAATCTTCTGTCCACGAGCAATGGAGTTCATCACATCAATAGCAGAGATACCTAATAGACAAAAATTAATTGTTTAAGACTGAACTTATGAATAAAATGAATGACTATGAATATTTAATTAATATTATTTTTATTATTATTTGCTTATATTTTACATTAAATCATATTACGGATATTATTTTCATGTAAATTTCATCCTTTGCTCTTTTATTTATTTAAATTTATATTATTATTTATCAATATTACTTGATGTTAATAAATTAGCAGTTGTAATAATTATTGAAATTAAAAAAAAAAAAAGAAAAAAAAATGAATAGGATAACTATGAATGAAATTTATATAATTAATATAAATTTGGGGATATTTATCGACTATACTTAAATAATTATATCCTGGGTGATAATGATATATGCATATAGATTACTAAAAAAAAAAAACAATATTCATAATAGCTGTTAAATATACCAGTTTGGATCATTTCCTCAGGATAGATACGAGACCAGGGATTGATGGGTTGACCTTGGATGTCCAAGAAATCTTCAGCCAAAATTGGGGGTCCTTTGTCAATTGGCTTTCCTGATCCGTTGAACACACGACCTATAATTATAAAAAAGTTGTTAGTTACTAACACCACAAAAACTATTAAACATAAAATAACAAATAAGCAAAACTTTGATAATTTTTTGTTGAAAACTGTATTCAAAAAATTAAATAATGTATTCAAAATATAATATTTAAGCAGTAATTAGTTTTAGAAAAATTATGAGAAAGTAACAAGTTTTTGATTTATAATTATTTAGAGCATTATCAAATTGTGTTTCATTTAGGAATTGGGCAAGTTCACACAGAAAAGCAAAAACTCAATGTTCTGTAATAAAACAAGACAAAAAACTGGAACTATATACACACATGTATGAAGCAGTTCTAAATTTTATATACATTTCTTTTTAAAATATAATAATTAATGAAAACCTACCAAAACACTAACAAATTGCTTTTTAATTTTTATTTAATGCTAAGTTAGATTACCTAACATATCCTCTGATACTGGAGTCCTCAAAATGTCACCAGTAAATTCACAAAGTGTGTTCTTAGCGTCAATTCCTGAGGTACCCTCAAAAACTTGTACAACAGCTTTGGAGCCGCTGACTTCCAAAACCTATTTTAATTTCAAATCATTAATATTTATAATTGTGAAAACATGCAAAGAATCTTGACATAGTGTTGAATTTCATAAATACGTATATAATATAGCAATTATATGATAAAATTATAAATTAATGCCATGACAGTCATTTTACAAACTATATATATATATATATATATATATATATATATATATATATATATACATATTTAATATATTAGGGTGGTTCTTCATGTGGATATTTTGAAATTTCATTGCTCTCAGAGGCTCAAATACTTCCAAATTGATAAAAAAAATTCTCTCCAAGTTTTAGCTCTTAATATTAACTAAGATAGTCCGCATACCGCCCGAAGTTTCTTATGGAAATAATATGAAAAATATTTCATTTGTTTTTTAGAATTTCATAACTCAGCAACCAATCTAACATACTCGTATACAATAAAACAATAAACAAAAAAAATCAGTGACAAGTCACCAACATTTTGAGAATATCACGGTAATTGCTTATATTGATCAAAAATAAAAATTTCATAACAAAAATATGATATATTTCATAAAATAAATATTTACATTACAATTTTAGAATAACTTCAAGTTCAAATAACTCGTAAGCCAATAGATTTAATGAAGAATTATAAGAAACCTTTTTTGTGGCGAGTCAAATTTTTAATAAAATATGATTGCAATTGTTACGCTTGATTTGTTTGTCATTGAGTTATAAAATTCAAAAAAACAAATAGAAATTTTTCCATGTTATTTCAATAAGAAACTGAAGACTATCTTAAAGTTAATATTAATAACTAAAACTTCTAGAGCCCCTGGGAGAAAAGAAATTCGAATATATTCATGTTAAGGACTACCCTAATATATATATTTAGTATAATACTGTGTGTATCTAATTTATAAAGCAATCATCACAATCAAAAGATGGTGATGGCATTCAATTATAGCATACCTTTATAAGGATACCATGTAAATACTATATAATAATTATATATACATATATATATATATATATATATATATATATATATATACATATATAGATGTATAAACTTAAGTTTATGATAAGTTCGATAAACTATTTTGTTTCAACTGAAGTTAAATTACCTGTCCTGAACGTAAAGTTCCATCAGAAAGTCTGAGTTGTACAATTTCTGCAAATTTGGGGAATTTAACTTCATCCAAAATAACCAGAGGTCCATTGACACCAGAGACAGTTTTGTATGCTAAAAAATTAGATAAATATTAATATCTTTGGATCTATAAACATAAATATCAATATCAATATGAATAGTGTCATAAAAATAAAAAATTGATGATGTTTATAATATTGTTTCTTACATTTTACTAATACATTTTTAGAAATATGTATTTATAAAAATGAGGAAAGAGTAAGTTTTGTAAAAATGGAAGTGATTGATTGAAACACATTAACAAAAACTAGAGATAGAAAGTTTTACAATATATTTGCACTATAAATAATCAAATTAAAAAAACTTCAATAAGAATATGCATTAAATAAAAATTTCAATTGCCATTCAATACATGGTTACTAGTTTAATTTGTTAAAGCAATATGTTCAATTTCATTGATGACATTAATTTTAAAAATGATTTTCAGGTTCATAAATACCTATATATATATATATATGGCGGAATGAACACCATATGAAGTTGAAGGACGTCAATTGATGACAATGGCGGAATGAACACCATATGACAGATGTCAGTTGAATAACGTCAATTGATGACAAAACTAAATTATATTGGGCTACGTTGATTCGGATCTGGCATCAAGCAAGCTATAACGATCTGATTGTTTTTATACGATCGAATATTATTGTCGCGCTTTTTAAAACGATCGAAAATATTGTATCGAGTTTTTTGCCAACGAGCGTTTTCTCGTGATCGAAATTTAGATTTGATTTAATGTAATATCAACATCTTTATCAATTGAGACATTAATAAACAGTCATTATCGAGTTGAAATAAAATTATTGCGATTTCATTCAAGAATTAATTAATTAATAATATATGGCCCACCAGCGCCATAATTGGTGACTCCGAACGTGTAAGTGAAATCATTAAGCAAGAGACATTCTCAACGTCTTAGTACCCATAATTGGTGACGTCAGACGGAGAAAGAAAAACACTTGTCAAATACAAGTAAATTAATAAAGGTAAATTATACCAATTTTTATCAACATGTCGACTCGATCTACGTCCGTCAATGACGAAACAGCGCTCAACAGATCTCTGATCGATCTGGATCACGAGGCGATCTTTAACACGAGCAGTCCTCGTGTTTCTGAACATGAACATGACAGTTATGCTGATCAATACAATATAGCAGCATTTAACAATCACCGTCTCACTCCATTCAATGGAGATTCTCCAGACTTATGGTTTTTAGTTATTGAACATGAGTTTCAGTCTGCTAGGATCAGGAGTGACAATACTAAGTACACAGCAGTACTCAAAGCCCTAGACTTCGAGACACTGCGCCTCATCCAGGATGTCCTCCGTAATCCACCAATGACAGGCAAATACGAATATATCAAAAACACTATATTAAGCAGAATGTCTGAATCTAGAGGTAAGCAAATTGACAAGCTATTAAAAAACTTAACTCTAGGAGAGAAGAAACCATCACAGCTCCTACGAGAAATGATGAATTTGGCTAAGGGAGAGGTCAGTGAAGACATCATAATTAAATTGTGGTCAGAACGCCTGCCACACCATATTCGGCCACAATTAATAGTTTCTCGCCATCTTGGTCCGGAAGCCCTGGCGGAAGTTGCCGATATTTTAGTCGATCACTGTAGCCCCACATCACATGTGATGTCCACAACACACAAGTCTTCAGTAGAACAGAGACTGGACCGCCACGAAACTCTTCTTATGTCATGCGTCCAGGAAATCAAGGAACTAAAGGCAATGTTGAACACTGAAAGACAGAGAAATGATCAGCAAGAATCACAACTCAACCAGTCAAGATCAAGAAGTGAACAACTCAATCAGTCAAGTTCTAGAAGTGGTTCTCGACATAGGTCCAGGACACCTTCACGTGGATCGGTTTGCTACTATCATTACAGATATGGGGAGAAGGCCACAAAGTGTGAAGAGCCCTGCCTGCTTAAATCTCTAAACCAGTCAAAAAACTTACTTCACCGTCATTAAGTGGAGCTTGCCATGACGGTGAAGTAAATTCTGTCTGCTCTGAGCTCCGTCTTCATATATCAGACAGAAAGACGGCAATCCAATTTCTTATAGATTCAGGATCAGTTATATCCATTTTACCAGCTCAGAAGTTTGCCGATGGTCATCCTAAGGAAGAGTTAGTTCTATTTGCAGCAAACTCTAGCAGAATATCCACGTATGGAAAGAGAACTCTGGAGCTGGATTTATCTTTACGCAGAAGCTTTAGCTGGCAGTTTGTTGTTGCCGATGTAGCCACAGCCATAATAGGAGCTGATTTCCTAAGCAACTACAATTTATTAATAGACTTGAAGGGTAGAAGATTGATTGATTCGACTACAGGCCTTACCTCTGATGGAAAGGTACTCAAGGCACAGCAAGTTAACATCTCCACTGTCAACCCGGCAGAGCCCTTCAAGGATTTACTGGCACAATACATCGCAATAACAAAGCCACAGGTAACCACCAATAATAAATCATCTCTTTTTGCCCACAGGATAACCACAACAGGTCCACCATTAGCTTCCAGATTCAGGAAGATCTTCGGAGAAAAGGCTGTTGCAGCCAGGTCCGAGATACAAGATCTCCTGAATAGGGGCATTTTGAGGCCTTCCAACAGTCCATGGGCAAGCCCTATTCACATGGTTCCCAAAAAGAATGGCACATTCAGAATGTGTGGAGACTACAGGAGGCTGAACGCAAACACGCTGCCCGACAGGTATCCTCCACCATTAATACAAGATGTATTCAATAATCTTCATCAAAAAGAAGTATTTTCTACAATAGATTTAGAAAAAGCTTACCACCAAGTACCCATGCATGAAGAGGATATACAAAAGACTGCAATTATCACACCATGGGGACTCTTCGAGTATCTACGTATGCCATTTGGACTCAAAAACGCTGCCCAGACATTCCAGAGGTTTATCAATCACATATTCCAAGATTTTAATTTTGTTTTCATTTATATAGACGACATCCTGGTAATGTCGACTGATATGAATGAGCACCGTCGTCATCTTCAATTGGTTTTTGAGAGGCTACAGGAATATTCTCTTACAATAAACTTAGAGAAATGTGCCTTTGGAAAAGATGAAGTTAACTTCCTCGGTTACAAACTGAGTGCTGCAGGATATTCTCCTTCACCAGACCGAGTAGAGAAAATTATTAATTATCCAAAACCTTCGACAGTTATAGAACTCAGAAGATTTTTGGGAATGGTAAACTATTATCGTAAATCAATACCCAAGGCAGCAAATATACAAGCACCTCTTTATGAGTATGTGAAGTCCTCAGTTAAAAACGACAAGACTAAAATTGAATGGAATGACAATTCATTATCAGCATTTAGCAAGCTGAAGGAAGCTCTAGCAAATGCAACTCTTCTTCATTTTCCTTCAAGTATAGCAAATATTAATTTAATTACAGATGCATCCACAACAGCCATTGGAGCAACTCTGGAGCAGGAAGAAAATGGTGCATGGCACCCTATAGGTTTCTTTTCCAGAAAGCTCACAGCTACTGAACAGCGATATTCAACTTACGATCGCGAGCTACTAGCCATCTTTGCGGCTTTAAAGTATTTTGAATATCTATTAGAAGGAAGGCACTTTATAATCAAGACAGACCACAAGCCAATCACACACGCATTTCAACAAAAACTGGAGAAAGCATCAGATCGTCAGCGACGGCAGCTAGAATACATATCACAGTTTTCCACTGATATTATATATGTGAAGGGTGATCAGAACGTTGTTGCTGATGCGTTGTCCAGGATCAATGCCATTCAAATGCCATCAAAGCTAACCGAAGAGGAAATTTCGCAAGAACAGAGTAAGGACGTTGAAATGCAAACTATATTGAACGGCAACACCTCTATTAATCTTCAAAAATTGACATTAGGGGGGTATCCAGTTTATTGCAACAGGCAAGATAATTGTGTGAAGCCCTACCTTCCACAAAGTCTTCGCAGAATTGCTTTTGACATTGTACATGGAAATGCACACCCAAGCATAAGGATTACTTCAAGGGAGTTGCGAAGAAGGTATGTGTGGCCTGGGATTGGTAAAGACGTCACCATGTGGGCACGTCAATGCATTCCTTGCCAAAAATCCAAAATTCATAAACATAATCACCTCACTCCTATCCATATTCCTATTCCTGAAAACAGATTTTCGCATATTCACATTGACATAATCAAATTACCGAATATTAATGGATATCCTTATTGCCTAACAATCATCGACAGATTTACAAGGTGGCCAGAAGCTGTTCCTCTAAAGGACATTTCTGCAGACACGATTGTCCAAGCCCTATTTTCAAACTGGATATCAAGATTTGGTACACCATGTGTGATAACATCCGACCAAGGATGCCAGTTTGAATCAGCTATATTCAAATCACTAATGAATGCAATAGGTGCTAAGAAAATACGGACAACGGCATATCACCCTCAGTCCAATGGTCTGTTGAACGCTGGCATAGAACTCTGAAAGCAGCTTTAATGTGCTCTCCTGAGCCTTGGATCGAAGTATTACCTGTAGTCTTACTAGGTTTACGTTCTTCATACAAAGAAGACCTTAAAGCATCTCCTGCTGAGATGGTTTATGGAACCACATTAAGACTACCAGGCGAATTTTTCACAACTAAAGAACTGTCATCCGATCCACAAGCATTTCTGGACTACCACAGAAGAATAATGCGGGATATTAAACCTACAGCCACAGCTCATCATAATAAAGCCAATATGTTTGTGCTTAAGGACATAAATACATGCACTCATGTATTTGTAAGATCTGATCATATTAGAAAACCACTTGAGCCTCCATATAGTGGACCATATGAAATTATAGAAAGAATTTCAGACAAAGTGTTCAAAATTTCTATGGATGGTACTGATAAGAACATATCGGTTGACAGACTAAAACCAGCATACACAGTTAAAATAGATAACAGTCAACCAAGCTCATCTCAAGAATTTAAATCACATAACTTGGAGTTATCGATTGACCCTCCAAAAAAGATGAAGCCTAAAAAAGTCTCCTTCAAATTTTAATAATCAAATTCATTTATTTTTACCGGATACCTCTTTTTCTTTTGAAGGGGAGTTATATGGCGGAATGAACACCATATGAAGTTGAAGGACGTCAATTGATGACAATGGCGGAATGAACACCATATGACAGATGTCAGTTGAATAACGTCAATTGATGACAAAACTAAATTATATTGGGCTACGTTGATTCGGATCTGGCATCAAGCAAGCTATAACGATCTGATTGTTTTTATACGATCGAATATTATTGTCGCGCTTTTTAAAACGATCGAAAATATTGTATCGAGTTTTTTGCCAACGAGCGTTTTCTCGTGATCGAAATTTAGATTTGATTTAATGTAATATCAACATCTTTATCAATTGAGACATTAATAAACAGTCATTATCGAGTTGAAATAAAATTATTGCGATTTCATTCAAGAATTAATTAATTAATAATATATGGCCCACCAGCGCCATATATATATATATATATAA
>NW_020536999.1:69453663-69473531 GCF_003426905.1 Ctenocephalides felis | reverse complement strand
ATCTTTGTTATAACTTGGAACGGTATATTCTAAAAACAATATTTAACTAATATTGTACATATAATATTAAATGTCAAGTTTTACTTCAAATATGCATAGATATTTTATTTGCATTGGAAGAACGCTTCAAACATTGTGAGCTATATAATATATAAATGCAAAAATCATCAATTAACAAAAATTGCTTTAGAACCAATTCAGCGAATTACTTTGGTTCAATGGCGATAAATAGTCCAGTCATTTGGTAGTTTTTCCGGCAAATGTGAAATTCGTAAAGAGCACATCAAAATCTATGAGGTTTCCTAATCTACCGGCAACAGCTTTTTTTACACCAAATGACTGGACTAAAATTACTAACATAATTTATTGCACATATAGTATATTGTTATTGACTATGAAGGTAACACAAATAAATGATTAAATAAGCCGTTATAATTATTGTCGATGAATTAAAGTGTCCTAGTATATATAAATAATGTTTAAGTGTAATTGTAAAGTACTGCGACACTCGGAAAGAACAGTTTGCATCAGTTATGTAACAGGGTTGCTACTTATTGTTGTATAGTGAAGTGGACAGAAGTGGACCACGTTTTTATTTTTGGATGTAAAATGGTTAAAAATAAAAATATTTCTTAATTTTTTTTGTAGTTGTAAGGGTACTCCAAACTGCTACTTTTTATCATAGCAGATGCATGCAATTAGTTTGGAAGTATCTCTTTTTTTTTGAATGGCAAAAAAGTGTGTTTAACGTTTTTTTCGAAAATGTAGGGAGAAGTGGGCCACCCAAATTTTTATCTGAAAAAATGCTGCTATATGCTTCAAATTCTCACTCTGAGAATTTTCAAATATGCTGATTACGAATCTGTGGGCGAATTTACAAAATTCAAAATCATTGACTCGAAATGAAAGGTAGAAATTGAAAACAGACAGTGATTTCAGAAAAAATGTTCATTTAATGTATGAAAAGAAGTAATAAAGTTGGAATGATAAAATTGTTGGAAAAAAACATTTCGCAATAATCAAGCACAGATTCTAGGTGTAATTGGTGCACGTCAAGTCGGTGCAGCTGGTTATATCCACGCGCTTCAAATGGAAGGGTCTATCGTAGTTATCGCACTCGAAGTATTTTTTTCTTGACAGCTATGCCAACATCAATTATTGCAAATCATGCCAAAATCGTTGTCTTCATTTGAAGAAATCGTAAAATTTCATTTTTTGCCCTTTTCACAGCTCATGATGAAGTATTGGCCTTCTTAGAAACTTCCGCTGGTACTTGAAATTTTTGACACTGTGCTGCTTCTGCCGCGACCTCTCTGTTTTTAGGGGATGTATTGAGGCATTGAAAAGACAATTTGCTAACGTTGGTAACAGCAGGAGCAACACTCTCCGATATTTTTTTTATTTTCATTTCCTTCAAAGCAATAATCAACTGTTCATAATTCACCACTTTTTGGAGTTTTCTGTTTTCTTAGGAGGCATTATGACTGAAGAGATAAAAATAAGTAAATAAGACGTTCGATTAATTAATAAAAATATTTTACTGTCCAAAGAACGGCATTGCGCAAGTGGCCCATGTCTGTCCACAAATAGTGGCCTACTTCTATCTACAAACGCCTTTTCATGCATATGCATCCCATAAAAGCACATGGTAAACAATCAGCAAAAATTATTTTGCATATCGAAGATTATATATCTATATAAAATATTGCATATTTACTAGTATTTTTCTCGTGAAAATTCGATGACAAATCGCGTAAGAGCGTACTACGCTAAAATCTTCCTCAACGAAATTCTTAGCGCGTTTCTCTGTACAGTTATAACCTCCAAATGCTTTTTAAAATTGAGCGAGTATCAAAATATGATAAATATGTGCGCGGTTCTATATGCATGTTACTAGTGCTAGTGTTATTTTGCTGGCCCCCTCCAACCTGTGGCCCACGTCTGTTCACTTCACCCAACTTTATATGAAAGTTAAGTTTAAAATATTCGCTTGCATTCTGGAGATTATAAAATAGTCTTTTTAAAACAACTATATTTAAAAAAAATATTTTTTGTATTTTTAATATACAATACTGAAATAGAGCAAAATATAAAACTTATGCAACAGGAAAATTCAAAAACAGCCAAGCATGATCTTTGAGTGGAATAAATAGATGTCAAAAACTTGCTGGATCTAAAAATGCGAAGTTTCAAAATAAAATCACACAAAGCAAAGCATTAAAATATACAAGTTAGAAATGTAAAAACTCAAACTCCTATACAAGCATATTAGATGTTTTCAAACTGTTGCAATTTGTTCACATTCTTTCACAAAAGTGATAGATTTCAAAATGCAGAACGTAAAATATAAAAAGGCTGAAATCGTAAAAAATATAGAGCCTAAAACAGTTTTAGTAGTCAGATTATAAACCACACTAAAAATAAGTAGAAGTAACATGGTGCACTGTTTAAAAATATCCGTTCTTCAACGTTAACATTTGTTACGTAACTGTTACGTTACTGTCCTAATCCGGGTGTTTGCACAAAGAAATATTACAAATAGCATATTGTAATAAGCACAATTATGTAATACCTCGGAAGATAATTACTATAAAGTTTGTACTAATTATAGTTACTATAACTGTACTAATGAGTAATGGCACACACTAATCTGTACTATCTATATTTATGATTAGGTTCTGCGGAAAGTAATTCCGTTTTTTTTAGACATTTTGATATGTCTTTTTTGTATACTGAACATTGATTAACTGTCACACACCTTCTTTGTACACATAGGTCAATTTCTTTTTGACTTTTTGCCCATTCTGTAGTAAATCAGTAAAGCATTTTCAAAATGCTACTTCTTGAGCTCTACAATTATGGAGACACCATTCACAAACTATTGCATGCGATTGACTATGAAAAAACAAAAATTACTATCCGTATAACCTTACATATTGCTATTTTAATAATGACACGAATTTAAATTTTATATTAGTAGATTATAAAACAACCTAATGAAAGGAAATAGATGCGAATATGCCATTGACTAATTGTTATATTACAATAAGTCATGCATAATTAGTATATGTATTTTTCTATTTGTTTAATATTGAACATATAAAACATTTTATAAAATGCTACAAGAATTTTTGTGATCAACAAATGCAAATATATGAATGATAAATTCTATTATGTTTGAAAAAATATTTTGGTAGAAATATACGCATAGACCTTGACTTGAGCATTATTGTTTTTAAACAAACAGATTAACTTACATATAAACTTTCTTTCAAACTAAAATTGCAAACATTTTTTTGGTCATTTAATTTCTCGTAAGTTATTGTAATCGTCTAAATACCTCAGAAAAAAAGGATGTGTGTATGTATTAGAGATGGGCTTATCATATCCGTAGTCGGACCGGTTAGAATTTGACTCCGCTTCAGGGAGGAGTTATATCCATAGATAAGTAAACATAATGGTTATATCCGCTTAACAACTCTACGATTCCGACAACTTTGAAACCAAAATCCTCGACACAGATGTGTTCTATAGTGCGTTGTTTATGTATTTAAGGATTTATCAAATTCCATTAATTATTTGAAATGAAAAATTTATGAATAAATATCGATAAAATTATTTTTCTAAAAAAATCACAAATAAATGACGGGTTGTAAAATTTTTCGAACTTGTAATTTTAGTAGTGTTGACCAAAGTAAAGACGCAAAACTTGAGAATCAAATTCAAATTTAATTATTTTCTTTTGATGACAAGATAATTGATATTTTGGAATTAATTTTATATAAATGTAGTAAACTTTGTAATAAAAGCAAAACATTTATCATAATTTATTTTTACCAAATAATAATACTTCTGCTTTTTAATTTTTCCTTTTTTGGCAAATATATTTAAAAACAGCATTAAAACCGTTTGCACTATTTTCTTTGTTGACCTGTGAATTTATCAAAAATTTTGCATTCATTTTTAATAATTAACTTCCCGTCGGGTAAGTTATAGTAATGGGCCAAAAATCAAAAATAAAAATTCTTGCATATCTTTACATTTCACAAGTTTCTGAACATTTTGGTATACCTCAAAACAGGTCCAGCCGTTACTTAGATACGGAGGAACGAGTGCAGAAAATAGAAATTGAGTTTTTGAGAGAACGGAGTATCCGATTTGAATGATCCAAAAAACATTCAATTTGTAATGATTGGGAGAAGTGGTGATTAGTTTTTGGCAAAAACAGTTCCAGCTATTTTGAAGATACAGAGCTAAATAAACAAAAAATGGCAGTCATTGAAAGAACTAAGCATCCGATTTGAATCATTCAAAAAGCTTACTGCTTGTGTTGACAAAACAATTTCTTTTGAAAGGAAAAAAATTTTAATCTCATTTTTTTTGTTTTTTTTTTATTGGAAAATAATTCAGATGTTTATTTTAATTCTGACTAAAGTTCTAAAGCTTACTTATATACTTCAAATAAAGAATTTTACTCTGTAATTCAGTTTATATAATTCTTATAAATATTAGATAATGTTCCAGTATTTATAATAATCTATTTGAAATCATTTAAGATGTCGAAGATTCCTGCAATTTGCCTGAAAGCACGACGCCATACACCACTAGTGTAAGTATTTTTTGTTTTTTTTTTTTGCAAAAGTTGCAAACTTCTGTAACATACTTACAACTGACGTTCTAGGTATCTTCTGATGATACCATTGATTTCATTAGTGTTTCAGATTAAATCCTCTGCTTAAAATTCTTTCCTGTTAATTTTTCTGTACACTAAACTTCATTAACTCCTTGGCAAACTGGGCACTGGTGAGAATCGTCGTGTTTAAAGCTTTGGAAATGAACCCGAAAGCAGCCGTGCCAAGACAGTATTTGCGTTAAATAATAGTTGACCTTCTCATGCCTCCGGTTCAGCCAAAGGTTGATCTTAGGTATAAGACGGTGCGTCCATCGGCCCTTCTCTGCGGCATTCCACCTCGCAAATGAGACCTTTCCAGCATCTTTGTTGGCTATCTTTGATGGCCTTATTCAATTCACGACAAAATTTTTTGTACTCTGCGATCAGTTTTACAGAGTGAGGTCGCTGATAGCCACGCCGAGATATTCTTTTTTTCTTGTGACATTCTCTACAAAAGACACTGATGTGCATATTTCATCAGTACACAGAGGATCGTTATTTTATGCCATTTGTACGAGGCATACAGACATCAAAGGCTTGGGTCACACTTTTCATCAGGTCTTTGCTCCTTTCTTCCACGTATCCAGTGTTGATCAGGTTACTGTCAATGACTATTAGGAATGCATCTCGGTCAAACGATTTTGTCTTCCAGTCAGCGCAGTTAACTTTCTCGACAGCTCTTTCAATATTCTGTGTGAACGATATTTCCCAAAGTATCGCATGATACTTTGGTTGCTGGCAGTGCAGATATCCATCACCCTCCAGTTACAAGTACAGCTGACAAGACTACTGCTGACAAAAGGCGAGCTTGCGTCGCCTTTGGTGTAGGTTGACGTATCACCACTATTGAGAAAGACAACTTTTAGCTTTTAGTAGTGCTTTTTCTCGTGGTTTGTGTACTTGCTGCTGCAGCCTACTGTCCAGAAGTTAAAGTCCCCGGCTATCGCCGCTGGATAATATTGCTAGCGTCCTCGGTCTGACAATACAGAAAGTCAATGAATTTCATAACGAAGAGGCTAGATGGCGTCTAGCAGCTTTAGAAGCGGATGCTATCTATTGTTGCTGATACAAAGCCAACGCTACGTTTCGTAAGTGTATCCTGGGAGGAGAGCATTCCACAGGACCAAATATCGGTTTTGGTAGTTGAGTTCGCTTTCCATAGTTCGCCAGTTAGATGACTGTATGGCTCTGCTCAAAGCACCGTTTCAAGCTTCTGTTCTCATACCGTCTGCATAAGCAAAACATGTGCAACTTCACAATGATTTAAATTTAGATGCAGTATCTTCATGCTTATTTAATTGATACCTTCTCGAGTGTCTCTGTTTATACCCGACATTTGTAAAATCCAGCATGGAAGGCAGCATCCTCATTTGCTGGGTTTGGACTGATAGCCATTTTGTGCTCTTCTTGTCTGAGCCAAATGCAAAAGGTTGAACGGTTCACTTTACTTCTGCACTGGAATCCATGATGAATCCGAAAAACCAACATTTATAGCACTGGATTGGCTTTTTCGATGTTCTAACACGGCAGTTCACCTAGCTAATTTTAATTTTCCGGCTTATTCAAGCATTTTCTGTGCCATGGCTTTGGGTCGTCTTCTTTTTCTTTTGCTGATTGGACCTTATGCCAATCAGTTGCCTAGTTCTGTTCGGCTTTCTGTTCTGCCACAATTATCCATGAGCTTAGAATTAGGTCTTTCTTTTTCACGACCTGACCGTACATCGGGTCGGGAGACTTGCGATTCTTTCTCTTGCCAGTGCTGTTTCTTTGGCGTGGGGTACCGTAGGTTCTCTAACCATTGATTGTCGAGGTCGAAAAAACACACTTGTAGCACTACTCGTTTTTGTCTTTATATCCATGTTATTCTTGGATTTCGATTTAATCATCTTGCGTAGGCCGTTTAGGAGTGTTTCGAGGCATTTCAATGCCTCCTTCATCTGATTCTCTTTCTCCACCCTCTTTTTATACTTGCATCAACATTTCTTGAGAGCGAATCCATAGAGTCTACTTCGCTTAATTATTAAAAAAAACATTCGATTACTGTTGATAAGGTCCAGCCGTTTCGAAGATACGAGGCAAAACGTTTCTCAAACGGTAACTCAGTTTTTAAGAGAACTTCTTAATAATTCAAAAAGCATTTTACTTGTATTGACAAGATGAGCATCTGTTTAAATTTTCATGAAGACAGGTTTAGCGGTTTCAGAAATCTAGGAAAAAAAAGTAAAAAAAATGCCATTTGGCGGTCAAAAATGATCATTAGACATATGCACATAAAATTATCAGATATTTTATAGAGATTTTAACAATAAGTATAATTTTGCTTACATTCCTATAGGTTTCTTACCAATGTTTATCCGTTAGATAGCGACGCGGCGCTTACGCGCTTCGATATTTCGTCTCTATGCAATTAAAGCAGTTCGATTGCTTTGAAAAAAACTTCAGAACATCAAAAATATTTCAAAATAAAGAAAACATTTTTTTCAAAATGTCTTTTTTCCAAAAAAAATAAATTTTATTCAAAAATTTATAGTTTTTCAAAAATCTATTTTTTTTCAAAGTATCTGTTTTTTTCTTTTTAAAAAAAATTTTTGGTACCAGCAAATTGCCTTAAGGCACGATGCCATACACCACTAGTTGTATTTATAAAAATATTTTACAACTTTGCTAATACGTACTAACTTGTAGATAGTTTCAAATTTATTATTTACAATTTATCATTACTAACTTCTCCATGGAAAAATTTATTTTCACCAAAAATCTAATTTGCCAATTTTATGTTTTCTCGCGTTTCAAGCCCGTTTGAGTCGAATAAGACCCAATTTGGAAACGGGTGTGTGTGTGTGTGTGAACAGATTTTTGAAAAGGCTATTGTTCCTCAGTTTTGTGCGACGATCGGCCAAGCTGTTTTTTTTTTAATTAGCAGGAAGGTAAAACGTTTTTGTTCACGTTTTAGCCAAAAATTCTTAGTAGATTTAAAGAATTCAAAAACTATCAGTAAGATGTTATTTGGGAATTGTGCTGTGTGCGAACCGTTTCTTAGTAGTTAAATGTTGAAATATTTTTTTCTTGCTTTTGCCAAAAACTAATCAGCACATCTCCCTATCAAAAGGAATCGAATGCTTTTTGAACCATTCAAATCGGTTGATCTGTGCGCCCGAAAACGTGGACAAAAAAATGCGAACATACAAAACACACACACACACATACACACATCCATTTTTTTCTGAGGTATTCCAAAATGTTCTGAAACCATCAAAACGTGAAGAAATGCAAAAATTTTCATTTGCGATTTTCGGCCCATTACTATAACTTACCATACGTACCAGTGAAAATAACTGGTCTCTAAGAAAACATACTTATTGTGTTTTTAAGTTGAACAAAACTAATTACAGCTGTTAAATAAACTTACTGCCTTGTGAATTAATTTGTTTATTTAAAAATTCACCGTCACTATCATATATTTCAAATCCTAGGTCCAAACATTTCAGATATCCGCTGATTGTATTTTCTAAACAAGCTAAAAAAACATTGTTTCCATTCTTTTTTCGAAGACTGACAGTCGCTAATAAGTCGTAACCACGGCAGTTTTCTCGTTTATAGTTTTTTTTTACTCAAGAATATATTTTTGAAAATTTCTGTGTCCACGCGAATGTTACTTACTTGTATCAGTGTACAAAAAGAATAGATAATTATACTTGAAAATCACTCTGAATAAAATTTTATTTAGTGTGTTGAACGAACCTCGAAACAATTGTTTTGTTGGTGAGAATCTAGCAATATACTTCAGAAATCTGCATTTTTACAATGTAAAAAAGAATAAAAAATAAATAATATATATTGTCGTCGATATGAGAGTAGGCGATCAACGCATTCGATCTATGTCTATTATTATTTCGTTTCTTTTATCAAACATTTTCTATAAAAACTTGCACCAGTCATTTTGACTGGTGCTGGTACAAGTAGTAGTAACACAATTTATTTTTGTTACTAATATATATAAAGTAACTTTGAATGCACAAAATGATTTCTATACTTATAACTTAAAAAGTCATAAATTCATTTCACAAAGCAAATTTTACATATAGTGGAAATTTTGAATTGAAAGTGCCCAACCCGTCATTTTGACTGGCGTGGTATATCTAGTATTGAGTCCCATGCTCTACCGACTGAGGTAGCCAGGCTGACTGGAAGGATTGGGAATTAATATGGTTGGAGAGTGTTGAAGGACTGTGAAGACCACATTTCTTTCAAATATAGTTTGGCTTTTTATTGAAAAAAAAGTGTCCGAATATCCAAACAACATTGAGTAGTTTCAAACTCTGTTCCGTTAAGCAGAGTGGCGCAGTGGAAGCGTGTTCCCATAACCCAGAGGTCCGTGGATCGAAACCACGCTCTGCTATTTCGGGTAATTTTAGCGAATTTGTTGAAATAATTTTGTTAAGTCTTCTTAGACATTTTATTAAACCATTTAGTTGATTTTCTTGGATCCGCAAGAATTGTTGCGCGCAAAATTATTTGCTACGCTTAATTTTTGAATGAGAGAAGTGTGTAAAAATATTTAAACAACATTGAGCAATGTTGGCATCGTTTCTGTGTAGCGACTTTCTTAGATTATTAAATAATATTAATAGAAATGTTATTAAGTGATAGAACCCACGACCCTGAGATTAATGCTACCCATCCACTAGGCAACCAGGCAACCGAGCAATTTATGACCAAATGACCAATAAATGTCCAGTTGTAAAAATTTTCGGTGTCCCGGGCGATCGAATAAAATTTCATTCATATTTCTTGAACATTAGAGAAAAAAGACTTTTGTTGCAAATTTTAGTTCGTTTTCATTTTATCTAATCATTTATTTTTTATATAAAAATCATATTAAACTTATTCATATTAAATTAATGTTGTACATTTGCAACAGATGAATTTGGAATGAATTTTGTCGCAAATATATATCTCAAAATATTGTTCAAACGTAAACCAATATCCGTTATAACAAATTATTCACGATTTACATTATATTAGAACCTTATTTCAACCTGAAACATGGCCTTTAATCTTGGAATAAACGTCTACATTTACAATATTGCAGATACGAGAAAGGATCGTGCAATGTGGATTTCATAAGTGAAATTAAATTCCAAACTAATGACTCATATTTTTTGAGGTGCAATTAAAAACGGGCAACTTGTAAAACAAATTCAATATTATATTTATTTTTGAAGGAAAAAACACAAATTAAAAATCAA
Source organism: Ctenocephalides felis (assembly GCF_003426905.1). Classification (NCBI taxonomy): domain Eukaryota; kingdom Metazoa; phylum Arthropoda; class Insecta; order Siphonaptera; family Pulicidae; genus Ctenocephalides; species Ctenocephalides felis. The sequence continues at coordinate 69,463,610 of NW_020536999.1, read as the reverse complement.
TTATTTATTCATATGAATAAAATGTGGAAAACTTTATGTATGTATTTTCCCAGTATAAACATAATTTTTTGTAGTATAGATAGAGATTTTGTAGATAATATATCGCATTGGCGTTCTTACTATATTCATTTCTAAGATTTTATTTGGTAGGTATATTCTTATTGTTACATATTTATTTAAAACTAGCTGACCCGACAGACTTTGTCCTGTCAAAAAAATTTGTAATATGGCGGTGTTTTGTTCCTACCTTTTTTCTATTCTTTGCAAAAAATTATCCCGAACAGAACCGTCACCCTGGTAATAATTCGGTGTGAATTAAGAATAATTAAATAAAACACTATAAGCATTTAAAAGTAAGTAATTTTAATTATGCAAATCATAATTCAAAATTCGGTTCAATTTTCATTGTAGTGCTTTGTGATAAACTTTGTTTTTTGTTTGATTACCTGGCGCATGGACAAACAAATCTGATGGTTTTCCAATACGGGAACAAACATACATTTTTTCATGTGAGAAACATGGATGTTCCAAATTAATACCACAAACACTTAATGATACCATAAACGCACTGGAAGCTGTAGTCGTTTAATCTCAAATGGCACATCAGTCGGAAACATTGGGATGCACGGTGCGAGAACATCTTCTGCTTTATACTATCCTTTCAATATAGTAGCTTCCATCATGTTGTTTGGTAGTTTTTTTATCGCTTCGATTTTGCAACCGTTGCAAAGGCGCGGTTGGTCGATATTTTGCAACATTATAATTGCCGATCCAACCTTTAATTGAAGATTGTGAGGTGACAATCCTAGCAAATCCAGCGAGTTTAAAAACTCCGGTGGATCGTCTTGGTTAGTTGCCGAATCAACTGATTCGCCTCTAATTTGTTCTAGAATTTTGAAATTTAACTCATTTCCATCAAAATTTTTGGCTGCCAATATAGCTCGTTAATTAATAGAAAGATATTTACATGCTTATATAAATATATTAAAAATCAGATTACCAAAAACTACTCAAAATGTCATGACATAGATCATTGTTTTCTACAAATTTCGTTGCCAACTCGATTATAAAAGAAAAGGGCTGTTTTTAGGGTTTTCCCAGCAACTATTCGATTTTTTCTCGCCGTAAGAACCATCCTTGGACATGAACGAACATTTTAAAAGAAGAATTGGCCAAATTGGTCCAGGCGTTGTTGAGCTATGCGCTTACCAACACATTTTGCGATCCATTTTTATATATAAGTTAAAAAAAATAATATTTTTCTTATATCATTGAAATCAGCGCAAGAAATGGATTTTGCGATCTAAGGCGTTAACGGTTAATTTATAGAATTTCGGGTTTTGGAAAAATCAGATAATAATTTGTATGTATATATGTTTTTATGTGTCTGCTATTTCGGGTAATTTTAGCGAATTTGTTGAAATAATTTTGTTAAATCTTCTTGATATCAAATAAGCATCCGATTTGAATAATTTAAAAACTTTCTGCTTGTGTTGACAAAACAATTGCTTCTGGGAAAAAATGTTTTCATTTCATTTTTTGTTTGAATATCGAAAATGATTCAGATTTTAATTTTAATTTTGGTTGAAGTTCTAACTTATATACACCTAAGTCTGTTTTTACACGGTCTTTTTGTACACGGTTTTGATATAACACGGTTTGAAAATTGAATATTTTTAATTTTTTTACACGATTTTATTCCATTTAGCACGATTTGAAATTTTATGTACTTAATTTTTTTTGTCAAATTTAATTTTTGCAAAGTATGTTCATATCACAAAAAAGTATTTATGAAAGAAAAAAGTCTGAAACCATCGATAGTATCGATAGTTTGCGAATAACTTAACGATTTAAGTGAATTCCCGCGCGTACAAACAATTTTTACTGGTCAAAGCAAATGTGAATAGCACTAATTTAGGGGAATTGCCGGTCAGAGCAATTGAAATTGGTAAAGAATTTTTTTGCAGGCAAATTTAATTCTCCATTAAATTTAATTTTAACGCATTAAGATAAAAGGTAAGCCAAAAAATATTTTGTATTCTTTTCGTTCACAACATAGTTTTTTAGTTCCTGAACTTGCCATACATTTTATTTATATTACTTTTAAGATTAGAGTGGATATCTTTTTTATCATTAATTACTATGCTTGTGAAAATAAGCATTATATATTCGATTTAATAAAATAAACATGAATTCTTGTACTTAAAAATTCTTGTTTTTCACTAATTTTAATAGGTTTTAGAGATTAGGAACAAATCTTCCATTTTTGTATAAGATCAATGTCTTTTTTTTCACGGCTTCTTCTGGAACCAATCTACCGTGTAAAAACAGACTTGGGTGTACTTTAAGTGAATAATTTTAACCTTTTGGTTCAGTTTATATCATTCATAAATCATTTATAAATATTAGCCGATATTACAGAATTTATAATAATCTATTTGAAAACATTTAATATGTCTCGAACATTTCGTTACGGTACGCGAAGCTCCAGCAATTTGCCTTAAAGCACGATGCCATACGCCACTAGTTTATATCAATTTCAAATCTCTACAAAATATTCGCATTTAAATTTTCCCGCTTCGTCCTCTCCTTCGCAAAATCGCTCGCATGCGGCAACACTATTCGATCACATGTAGCACGTGATGTTGCCCCATTTCGCCGTGTACGTCTCCACTGACATTCCTCTTGCAGTTATCTCACTTTTGCTGAGAAATATACATCTGAAAATCATTCGGTAGGCAATTTTCAGTGATAAAAGTGAATTTTAATTTGTAAATTAAAATGTCGCTGTGCAACCGAGCTGCTCAACGCGAGCACGTATTAGCCGTAACTCGGGATTTTATTTCTCAGCCCCGATTAAGTAAGTAAAATCTGATGTATGACATTTTCGTATATGTAGGGTGTGAGGTGTCACGGGATCGATAAAGTACATATATAAATCGTAATAATTGACTTAATTTCTAATTATGTTTAATTCATTGTGGCTTAATAATGTTAGATTGCATCCCTGCTAAATATTTTGATGTTTTTCGAAGTTTCATGTCAAATTTATTTTACATGCATTTCAATTTTTTATACATATATAAACTGGACTGAAACTACTAGTCCAAAATACTATTTTAGAGTTTTAGTTATAACAATTGTTCTACAAATTTATCAAATTTTCTATAAATCATATCAAAATCAAACTTAGCTTTTGCTACAAACAATTGTCAAATTCAAAATTTGACACTTCAACTACATCTTCGTATATTTATATTCACATACATGCACAGCATTATATTAAATAATTATTAAAACGATGTCTTTTCATTAGTCTCCTGTATATTATGTAATTTCATTATATTAATTTATTTTCTCTTATACAAAGATATCATGACATGTCATGTGACTACAAAACACCTGACCCATTGGAATACAATTTGTTATAGAGGACAATCTTATTGGAATATGTTCAAATAATTTTGTTTATTCTGTAAGGTGTTTTGGATATTTTTACAATGATTCTTTTACTTTAAAATAGTAAATCATATTGGTATTTAAGATAACATTGTTAAGCATATACAAAAGTAATTATACAGACATGTGACTTCTTTGAATGTTAATTTTTTAAATTTGATATTTATCTATATATATATATATATATATATATATATATATATATATATATATATATATTATCAAATAAAAGCAAATATTTAAAAATTAATCTTTAATTTTTTCAAACGTTTCGGCATAGGATTTTGTCATTATCAGTGGGTATAAATATAGTCTTACACCGGTTAGTTATGCGCAGGACACATAACTAACTGAAAAATAAATTTACACTAACACATCATATATACACTAACTTCTCTTTTAAGAAGAGGATTTTCATGTTAAAATAGTGTAATTAACTTGATGGCATATAAATGTTTCATATTTTTGCACGACTAAGTTCTTATTGCAATTGGTTTCGAGGCTCAAAATGATTGATTGATTTTGAGCATCGGAGCCAAATGCAATATAAACTTTGTCGTGCAATTAACTACCTTAACACACACACACATACACACACACACACACATATATATATATATATATATATATATATATAGGTATTTATGAACCTGAAAATCATTTTTAAAATTAATGTCATCAATGAAATTGAACATATTGCTTTAACAAATTAAACTAGTAACCATGTATTGAATGGCAATTGAAATTTTTATTTAATGCATATTCTTATTGAAGTTTTTTTAATTTGATTATTTATAGTGCAAATATATTGTAAAACTTTCTATCTCTATTTTTTTAATGTGTTTCAATCAATCACTTCCATTTTTACAAACTTACTCTTTCCTCATTTTTATAAATACATATTCTAAAAATGTATTAGTAAAATGTAAGAAACAATAATTATGAACATCACAATTTTTTATTTTATGACACTATTCATATTGATATTGATATTTATGTTTATAGATCCAAAGATTAATATTTATCTAATTTTTTAGCATACAAAACTGTCTCTGGTGTCAATGGACCTCTGGTTATTTTGGATGAAGTTAAATTCCCCAAATTTGCAGAAATTGTACAACTCAGACTTTCTGATGGAACTTTACGTTCAGGACAGGTAATTTAACTTCAGTTGAAACAAAATAGTTTATCGAACTTATCATAAACTTAAGTTTATACATCTATATATGTATATATATATATATATTATTATATGTGTATATATATATTGTATAAATATAATTATTATATAGTATTTACATGGTATCCTTATAAAGGTATGCTATAATGAATGCCATCACCATCTTTGATTGTGATGATTGCTTTATAAATTAGATACACCCAGTATTATACTAAATATATATATTAGGGTAGTCCTTAACATGAATATATTCGAATTTCTTTTCTCCCAGGGGCTCTAGAAGTTTTAGTTATTAATATTAACTTTAAGATAGTCTTCAGTTTTTATTGAAATAACATGGAAAAATTTCTATTTGTTTTTTTGAATTTTATAACTCAATGACAAACAAATCAAGCGTAACAATTGCAATCATATTTTATTAAAATTTGACTCGCCACAAAAAAGGTTTCTTATAATTCTTCATTAAACTCTATTGGCTTACGAGTTATTTGAACTTGAAGTTATTCTAAAATTGTAATGTAAATATTTATTTTATGAAATATATCATATTTTTGTTATGAAATTTTTATTTTTGATCAATATAAGCAATTACCGTGATATTCTCAAAATGTTGGTGACTTGTCACTGATTTTTTTTGTTTATTGTTTTATTGTATACGAGTATGTTAGATTGGTTGCTGAGTTATGAAATTCTAAAAAACAAATGAAATATTTTTCATATTATTTCCATAAGAAACTTCGGGCGGTATGCGGACTATCTTAGTTAATATTAAGAGCTAAAACTTGGAGAGAATTTTTTTATCAATTTGGAAGTATTTGAGCCTCTGAGAGCAATGAAATTTCAAATATCCACATGAAGAACCACCCTAATATATTAAATATGTATATATATATATATATTATATATATATATATATATATATTTTTAAAATGACTGTCATGGCATTAATTTATAATTTTATCATATAATTGCTAATATTATATACGTATTTATGAAATTCAACACTATGTCAGATTCTTTGCATGTTTTCACAATTATAAATATTAATGATTTGAAATTAAAATAGGTTTTGGAAGTCAGCGGCTCCAAAGCTGTTGTACAAGTTTTTGAGGGTACCTCAGGAATTGACGCTAAGAACACACTTTGTGAATTTACTGGTGACATTTTGAGGACTCCAGTATCAGAGGATATGTTAGGTAATCTAACTTAGCATTAATAAAAATTAAAAAGCAATTTGTTAGTGTTTTGGTAGGTTTTCATTAATTATTATATTTTAAAAGAAATGTATATAAAATTTAGAACTGCTTCATACATGTGTGTATATGTTCCAGTTTTTTGTCTTGTTTTATACAGAACATTGAGTTTTTGCTTTTCTGTGTGAACTTGCCCAATTCCTAAATGAAACACAATTTGATAATGCTCTAAATAATTATAAATCAAAAACTTGTTACTTTCTCATAATTTTTCTAAAACTAATTACTGCTTAATATTATATTTTGAATACATTATTTAATTTTTTGAATACAGTTTTCAACAAAAAATTATCAAAGTTTTGCTTATTTGTTATTTTATGTTTAATAGTTTTGTGGTGTTAGTAACTAACAACTTTTTATAATTATAGGTCGTGTGTTCAACGGATCAGGAAAGCCAATTGACAAAGGACCCCCAATTTGGCTGAAGATTTCTTGGACATCCAAGGTCAACCCATCATCCCTGGTCTCGTATCTATCCTGAGGAAATGATCCAAACTGGTATATTAACAGCTATTATGAATATTGTTTTTTTTTTTTAGTAATCTATATGCATATATCATTATCACCCAGGATATAATTATTTAAGTATAGTCGATAAATATCCCCAAATTTATATTAATTATATAAATTTCATTCATAGTTATCCTATTCATTTTTTTTCTTTTTTTTTTTTTTTAATTTCAATAATTATTACAACTGCTAATTTATTAACATCAAGTAATATTGATAAATAATAATATAAATTTAAATAAATAAAAGAGCAAAGGATAAAATTTACATGAAATAATATCCGTAATATGATTTAATGTAAAATATAAGCAAATAATAATAAAAATAATATTAATTAAATATTCATAGTCATTCATTTTATTCATAAGTTCAGTCTTAAACAATTAATTTTTGTCTATTAGGTATCTCTGCTATTGATGTGATGAACTCCATTGCTCGTGGACAGAAGATTCCCATCTTCTCTGCAGCTGGTCTGCCCCACAATGAAATTGCTGCCCAGATCTGTAGGCAAGCAGGTTTAGTTAAAATCCCAGGAAAATCAGTTTTGGATGACCATGAAGATAACTTTGCCATTGTGTTTGCCGCTATGGGTGTCAACATGGAAACTGCCAGATTCTTCAAACAAGTTAGTTATGATTCTTTAGTTTTTGAACTTTACACTAATTGGTCATAAAGCCAAGTTTTGCACTGATGGTACATTTACTAAGTAAACACTTTCTTCTAGGATTTCGAGGAGAATGGTTCCATGGAGAATGTGTGCTGTTCTTGAACTTGGCCAATGATCCAACTATTGAACGTATCATTACCCCACGTCTGGCTTTGACAGCTGCTGAATTCTTGGCCTACCAATGTGAAAAGCACGTGTTGGTAATCTTAACAGACATGTCCTCATATGCTGAAGCTTTGCGTGAGGTATCAGCTGCCCGTGAAGAAGTACCCGGACGTCGTGGTTTCCCAGGTAACTATAATTTTTTCAATTTTAAGTATCCAGTTTATTTTAATAAATATATACAGTAGAATCCAATTAGTATGACGCCGGATATATTGACAACCGCTTAATATGACGTAATCGCACTAGGAATTTGGTTTCCATATAAAATTCCTTAAAAAACAGCTGTCTAGTCGGATATATTGACATTGCTTACATTGACATGTTGCTTATAATGACATGTCGCTTTGTTTGCAAAAAATATGTCCAATTATAATGACCGACATGATTTTACATGATGTGGCCAAGTCTACGAAAGCAATTACTATGTCTTTTGAGCACAATAGCACCAGGGACTGTTTTTACAATAAAATTCTGTAAAGAAATCAATCAAAATTACTGATTACTTGCATTAAAAAAACACACATTTGTATGTTTATGGGTAGGGTAAACTAATTATTGATGGCCTACCACGAATATCTCATAAACAAATAAAATTAGATTTTTTTTTAACAATTATATTGGATAGTAGAGGGCAAAAAATGTATGAACTCATAACCAGTCATCTTTATTCTTATGACTTTGCTATTAGAAGATAAGCAGCACATGACTGCGATAAAAAGGACCAGCTGAACCTTTACTTTGACAAAGGTTAAGCAATAAAATAGTAAAGTTTTAAAAAAAGCAATTTAACAAGAGATTAATTGAATAAATTGTTATTCCGGCTCTTCTGATGAATATTTCTGACCAATAGCAGATCAATGTAATATACTGTGTTGTCTTTGTAACAAATGTACCCACAGAATTAATATTTGCGTTGGTTCATAATGTTAGCGTAAAATGCCTTTAAATTTAATAGAAGAAATTGTGTCTGTTCGCCCCCTGGTTGTTCCACTTTACCCCGTATGTGAGGTAAAATGGGTCAGATACCAAATGTTTAAAAAAAGTAAAAAATAATATTTATATAATTAGGAATTATGTACGTATGTATGTAAGTTTTTCTGAACATAGTTCAATAGATGCTTCTTTGATGTATGTTATGTGTTTTTCATTGGGTTTAGACAGTATAATTACTGTAGTCAAATTGGACCGTCGTGCCCCCCCTACCCTATAATTTTTTTTATATTAAATTTTAATGTGTAATTTTTATTTTTAATTAAAACGTTTGTATAGGCTTTTCTTTTAAATTACTGAAAATGTAACATATTTGCATATTAAAAAGTTTTTCTTCAGTACGCTTTAATGACGACCGGTTAGTATGACGAGATTTCGGCGTCTCTTCGATGTCATACTAAGCGGATTCTACTGTATATATTTATTATATAAATATATATAATTTTTTTTTCAAGGTTTGTTTATAATTTTTTTTTTCTGCTCCTAGGTTACATGTACACTGATTTGGCCACAATTTATGAACGTGCTGGACGTGTTGAAGGCAGAAATGGTTCTATCACCCAAATTCCAATTTTGACTATGCCCAACGATGATATTACTCACCCTATTCCTGATTTGACTGGTTACATCACTGAAGGACAGGTATTAAAATAAATAATAGCTTATTTTTAGCCTTCTGTCATATGCTAATGATTGTATATTATTCAATTTCAAATGTGTAGATCTACGTAGATAGACAACTTCACAACAGGCAAATCTACCCACCTGTAAACGTATTGCCTTCCCTGTCACGTTTGATGAAATCTGCCATTGGTGAGGGTATGACACGTAGAGATCACTCTGATGTGTCCAATCAATTGGTATGTAGAAAAATATAAAGAAAATTATCTGTAACACATCACACTTAAAAATTTCTATAATGTTTAAATTTTCAGTATGCTTGCTATGCCATTGGTAAGGACGTGCAGGCTATGAAGGCTGTCGTAGGAGAAGAAGCTTTGACACCTGATGACTTGTTGTACTTGGAATTCTTGACGAAATTCGAGAAGAACTTTATCTCACAGGTATTGTTTTAGTTTCTGGTTATTTTCATCATATTGGGAAATTAAGAGTGCAATAATAAAGCAACATTATTATATCTAGAATTAATTTTAATTTGTTTTATCAATTTAAACAAATTTTTTTTTCTCCCAGGGTAATTATGAGAACCGCACAGTATTTGAATCTTTGGACATTGGCTGGCAATTGTTGCGTATCTTCCCCAAGGAGATGTTGAAGAGAATACCCGCTTCCACCCTCGCCGAGTTTTACCCACGTGATTCTCGTCATTAAAAATCTTACTAAAGTTTCCATCAATACCATATTTTATTTCCCTTTATATGTTGTCCTCTCCATGTAAAGAATATTAAATCAGTTTTTTGGGATGTCTGGTACACTAACCACTTCCTTAATGTAAGGAAAACATGAAGACATGTTTTTAATGTTTAAAGAAATTGTAGATACTTATAAATAATGATTCTATTGTTAAAATGAAAGTATGTTGTTGTGAAACAGTATTCTGCCGTACTAGCTACAAGTTGTTGAAATATTATTTAAATTTTTATTATTAATTTGTTTTTTTTTTATGTATGGTTTTAAATTACATTCATGATAATTTTCAGTTTTATATATATCTATAAATTCAATTTAACTGTTGAAATTTGATCATATTGTGTATATACAT
>NW_020536999.1:69438950-69451450 GCF_003426905.1 Ctenocephalides felis | reverse complement strand
CAAGATTTTCTGAGCTGCATAGCTTAAATTTATTCGCTCTATCAGATGAAACATTTTCAAAACCATTCATAGCAATTGGCTAGTCTTTCCAAAAATTTTAACAGTTGTTCACTTCATCCATACAAGTAAAATGTTTCTTGAATAATTCAAATCGGACGCTCCGTTTTTTCAAAAACTGAATTACAATTTTTGGAACGTTTTGCCCAGTATCTTTGAAACGGCCATCCTTCCTTCGCCAAAAATTAATCAGCACATCTCCTTATCAATATAATAGTTTTTTTTTTAATTATTCAAATTGTTTGATCCCTGTTCTCGAAATCGTCGACTAAAAATTGTATCCGCACACACATGTACATACACATTTATCCATTCTGTGTAGGGAATGCCAAAACTTCTGAAACGTAAAGATATATAAAAATTATCATTTTCGAATTTTCTGCGATGGCTATAACTGACCCTGCGAGAAGTTAAAAATGTAGAAATTGAATATTAAAATCTGAAGATACAATCGTTTTTCACAGGTTTTTGAAATCTCACTTAATTCAGTGTTCATTCCACAGCATTATGGTTTTACCAAGTAAATCGTCTAATTTTAATTTTAACAAACGTCAAAAAAAACTACTCATTTTCTCAAACGTTGATGAATTTTTAAAATTAAACTACTTGTCGTAAGGCCGTAATATTTCAATAAGTTCTATAAGGCCGTGATATATATCTCCAAAGAAAGTTTAATAAATATCGGTTTAAATTTTTTTTCAACAGTTAATTAAAAGAAAACGGCTCGGTAGATTTTCACCTAAAACTAATCAGTATCATTCCCAACTAATATCTTTCGAACAGTTTTTGATTTTTTAAAATCGATTCAGTAGTATGAGCCTTTATGTGGACAAAAGGTTTAACATTTTTTTCCAAATTACAAAGAAACGGCTTGGTAGATCGTCGCACAAAACTGACGAACGACAGTCCTCATTGAGATACATAAAAAATGGTTTTAAAATTTCTGAAATCGGTTCAGGCGTTTTGAGAAAACGTCGATCAAAGGTCTAATTTTGACAAATGCTAAAAAAAAACGATACTAATTTTTGCAAACTTCGATCAATTTTTAAAATTAAACGACGTGTTGTAGGGCCGTATTATTTTAGTATGATCTATAAGACTATGGTATATACCGTCAAAAAAATAATAATAAAAAATCGTCGAAAAAAACTTTTTTAAACACTTCATTACAAGAAAACGGCCCGGCCAATCTTTAAAAAAACTAATCAGCACGATTCCAAACCAATATCTTTCGAACGGTTTTTGAATTTTCAAAATCGATTCAGAATTGCGGGCTAAAACGTGGACGAAAATTTTTTCACTTTTCTGTTATTAATAAGGAAACGGCTTGGCCGATCGTTGCACAAAACTGACAAACAATTATCCTCATCGAGATACATCGAATGGTACTCAAATTTTTGAAATCAGTCCAGCCGTTTTAAGAAAACGTCGATTTACGGCAGAAAATCTGTTCACACACACACACACACATACTTTTTCCAAATTTGGTCTCATTCGATTCAGAATGGCTTGAAACGAAAAAACATAAAATTAGCAAATCGGATTTTTTGATGAAAACATAAACTTCTCCTGCGGGAAGTTAACTAGATAAAATATTTCATAAACATGTTTTTCAGTTAGGTGTCGCTGTAGGATTTTTACTACCTCCGCTTTTAGTGAAAAATCATGATGATCTGGAATTAATTGGAAGAGACCTGCAAAATATGTTTTACTTAGTAGCTGGTTTTTGTGGATTGCTATTGCTTCTAGTAATATTCTGTAAGTGATACATATTTTTAACTTCATATTTTGTATATATAGTCATAACCATTACTCATATACTCATAACTCATATATACTCATAACCCTATATGCAAATACATTATTGCAATTCTGATTTTTTTTTTGTAATCGTTTAGCTGATGATATCTAGTTTTGTACTATTTTTGTTTTTTGTAGTGTTCAAAGCAGAACCACCAACTCCACCATCAGCAGCTCAGGATAAAGAGCTAATGTATGGTTTGTCAAATAAAACTAATTCGGAGCCTTCTAATGCAAACGAAAATTCATCGCAGCTTGAGAGTGGGATTAATATCGAAGCTGAACATAGTTTTGCAACATCAGTCAAAAGGCTACTTACGAATGTGGGATATGACTTGTTACTCGGTAATTGATTTATATATATAAAAATATATTATATATATAAATATTTATATATATATATATATATATATAAATATATTATATATATAAATATTTTTACATTTATTGCAGGTTCATATGGAATTAATGTTGGTGTTTTCTATGCGCTCTCTACATTATTGAATCAGATTGTTTTGCAATATTATCCGGTAAGTTGTACAGATCAAACATGTTTTTAATTTGCATTTTTGTTAATGTTAAACACCCAAGATGTACCATTCGTTATAGAGATATTTTAATCGACTACCGCAAAAAGGCTACAAAACTCATATATTAATAGAGGACTTAATCATAGGAGTGTTAATGAAATTGAAATGCATCTGAATATCATAATTTAATGAAATCGTGATAGGATATGAAGGGTTTAAGTTTGTTATATTTATAATTTTCTCACAAAAAATATTAAAAGCACGGCATAAATATAAATGTATGGACTTGCAGGCACGCACACATGTATAATATATACCTATACACACAATTCTATATATATATATATATATATATATATATTTCTGGATTATTTCAGTAAACTTTGCCATAGAAACCATAGCTCAGATTTTATTTTCGAGTCGAAGAAATTGTTAATACATTTTGTTTGTCAATATTCTTAGTATTTTTATTATATTAAAATGGTGAAAATTAATGTGCATAATAAACTAGATACAAAGCTTTGAACTTTTCTCTGATATTTGGCAGGTTTAGTGTTCCTGATGGAGTATTGGCTAGATCGTTCTAATCGTTCAAAGGAATTTTAGGATAGAAGTATGAAAGAATTATGATAGGGACAATCGAGTAAAATTCTTTAGGCTCGAATGCACAAAAGCCATCAGAAAATAATTCAATTTATATATTATTGGTATGGGTGAAAAATTTATTGAAAATAGTTTCGTATTTCACCTCAGAGCTATATGGTTTCTTCAGCAAAGTTTCATGAAATGACTCAATATCGCAATATGACCAATAAATGTTTTATATATGACTTATTTATATAATGTATATAACACATCACTCAAAAAAGTCTGTATGATTATTTATATTTGCATATGGAAATTTTGAATATTTCATGGTTGAAAGGTGGACTATATTATTTTCATAATATACAATATTACATATTTATATAACATATATTGCAGATTATGGAAATACTAAAGCCCGCATTTCAACTACGAATTATTCAAAATTTTGTTATCAAAATATAAATAATAAACCTACATATTGAGGGATGTATTATATGTCTTATTTTCTATACACTTATTATTAGCTATTAACTATTTTGAAAACAACTCGTGGTTGTTTTTTCTGAAATTTTTCATACCTTTCTAGTCGGTTTTGCGAGTTTACTACATTTGTTTCCAGTGTCCAATAAGATTTGAATAATTCTTCTTACATCAGTTGCTTTCAACTACCAGTAAGTTGCAAGATCAAATATTTTTCATACTGATATTAAATAAAAAAAACGTTGATAAATTAATGTAGTTCTTAACTTTTCTATCTTCATTGTATTTTTTCTTCAGAATGCAGATTTCTATTTTTTTATTGAATAGTTAATATAGCTTTCGTTATGAAATCATACTATTATTTGTATTTTCTGCTTAATTATTGTATATATAAAGCAGCTCGTAACCTTACTTGTATCATCTATCTTGTACCCAATATTTTGCTATAGCGATTCATAATCTCTTACCCAAGGCACTTAGAAATATGCTTATTCTAACAGTACTATTTTAATTTGCTAATCAATTATAATCATCGATATTTTTATAACCATTTTTCTTCTCCATAGGGTCACGAGGAGGATGCTGGAAAAATAGGTAATTAAATATACAATTAGCGCAAAATGTGATCTGCAGTATATAGATCTTTATATTTATATAAGATGTTTTAATTCATATTTCTGCAGGTCTGACCATCGTTTTAGCTGGCATGCTGGGCTCTGTAGTTTGCGGAGTGGTTTTGGACAAGACTCATAGATTCAAGTGAGTATAATTGTTGAGATTGTATGAATATATGTTTTAATTGTCAGAAAATACAATTTTCATAACATAATTAAAATAAATGTGTGTGGCAATTCAGCTAAGCAAAAACATTTTCTGTAAGACATTCTATGGACTGCAAACAGTTTATGTCTTCTTACAACATAAAATGTTGGCGGAACAATAGCTTGATCGTCCGGAGATAAATAGTCATCGGAACTTTCGAAAAAAGTTGATTTCAACACATTAAGGCAAAGACCAACCTAAAAATCGACTCTACTAAATATATTAAAGAACAGTGCCTAATATCTCTTTAAACTGATTAGTTAAAAGATTCAACAAACATAACTGGAACCTAAACTACTTTGATGATTACCAAAATGCTTTTGCGGCTTCTATAAGAATAGATTCTTATAGAAGCCTTCATTAATTGCGTAGTTACAACTACTATTATACGCAACTATTATATATAAAGAAAAGAGGAAGAAAAAAAATCAGATTATTTTAAAATTTCTTGAAATTTTATAGAATACGTTTATAAAGTAGAATATAATGAATAATTTATAGATACAAAATATTACAAATGTTTATCCGATAATGTATATGCGTATCATTATGATTACAAAACTTCCCGTGCACTGGTGAATTGGCAGTGCCAATTAGCATCTATACGAGTATAAATAAATAAAATTATATATATGTAGCGTTTTGCCTTAAAAAAAGTTCTATGAATTTTCTGATACATGTTAATAATCGACTTTATCTGTAAGAATTGAGATTTTCATGTTTTGGTAAAACCATCAATTGTTTGTTTTGTAAATAGCTTTTGCTTTCCACGAAAAACTAATCAATTCCGATTATCCGATCGACATCTATATATTTGTATAAATTAAATTAATTGATCATATAAACTAGTTTAAAGTGGCATTTAGCCTCAAGGCAAGTTGCATGAACTTCCCGAAATGTATAAGAATTGACCTAATCAATCGCGATAGTGAAATTTATATACTCATCGTTAGATAAAATTTTCAACTGTTCATTTCAAAAATAAAGTATTCGTTTTCAATTAAGTCTAAATATTGCGATTTCCAATTGAATTTTCTCAAACACATTTAAATTAACTGTAATTATATTAATTATAGCTTGTATGCCCTAAAACGTTTGACTCATCACATCACAAAAGCAACTTTTGACTACACTATTTTCTCGAACTTTAACTAATTTTTAACATTAAACTATTTGTTGTAGGACCGTAATATTTTAGTATGTTTTATAAGACCATGATACCAATCGCCAAAAAAAGGTTAAAAAATAGGCAAAAAAAATTCAATAGTTAATTTCAAGGAAACGGCCCGGTAAATTTTTACCTAAAACTAATCAGTATCATTTTCAACTAATATTTTTCGAACAGTTTTCGATTTTTTAAAATCGATTCAGAACTGAGAGCTAAACCGTGGACGAAAAAATTTTCACTTTCCTGCTCTTTACAAAGAAACGGCTCAGCCGATCGTCACACAAAACTGAGAAAAGATAATCCACTTCGAAATACATTGATTAGCTTTTAAAATTTTGAAATCGGTTCATGTGTTTTTGATCAAACGTCGATTAAAGTTCTAATTTTAACAAACGCCAAAAAACAATACTAATTTTTGCAAACTTTGGCGAATTTTTAAAATTAAACGATTTGTCGTAGGCCGTAATATTTCAGCATGACCTTCCGGTATCTTCCGTCAAAAAAAAAAAAAATTTATAAAAATCGGGGCAAAGAAAATTTTAAACACTTTATTACAAGAAAACGGCCCGGTCGATGTTTACCAAAAACTAATCAGTCGATTCCCAACCAATATCTTTCGAACGGTTTTTGAATTTTCAAAATCGATTCAGAATTGCGAGCTAAAAACGTGTACGAAAAATTATTTACTTTTCTGGTATTTACAAAGAAACGGCTTGGATGATCGTCGCGCAAAATTTGATAAACGCTAGTCCTCATCGAGATACACCGAATGGCTTTTAAATTTTTGAAATCGGTTCAGTCGTTTTTGAGAAAACGTCGATTTACAGTCAACAAATGTGTTCACACACATACATTTTTCAAATTTGGTCTCATTCGATTCAGAATGATTTGAAACGTCGAGAAAACATAAAAAACATTAACTTCTCTTTTAAAAACAACTTAATTGGTTAATGGGCTGGAAATCACAAGTCACAATAGAAAATAAACTCCTAATCTACAAGACAATAATTAAACCAATATGGTCCTACGGCCTACAACTATGGGGTGCGGCCAGTAAATCGAATATAACTATTCTACAAAGGTTCCAAAACAAAATTTTGAAAGAAATCGTGAACGCTCTAAAATATGTTCCCAACTGGTTGATACATCAAGATCTCAGAATCCGAACTATAGAAGAAGAAATTAATCTATACTGCACCAGATATAAAGCTCGTCTAAGTCGTCATCCAAACGTATTAGCGTCAGATCTGCTCAAGCCTTTACCACCAAAGCGTCTCAAAAAAAGAATTCGCAATGATTTACTACAGAATATAACAGAACTTCTATGAAGGCGCTATCGCAGGATAGCGATCCTTCTCACGCAGACAAATAATATATAACTGTAACAAATGTAGCTGAATGTACTTTGTATAGCTATGAAAAATAATTAAAAAAAAAAAACTTCTCTTTTCGGAAGCTAAAAAATATTTAACAATAAAATAAAATAAAATTACCCTACGGGAAGTTAATAAAAGGAAAAAAGATTTGAAATGACTAAAAAAACTAATGAAATTGTTTTTGTTTTATAGGGAAACAACATTGGCGGTTTATGGATTTAGTATGGTTGGCATGGTCGTATACACATTCACTCTGAGCTGTGGTTACATCAGTGTTGTTTACATTACATCAGGTCTTCTTGGGTAAGCTACATTATTATTATAAAATATTATATATATATACTAAATCATATATATATATATATATATATATATATATATATATCAGAACAGCGTCTAATAATTGGCCATAACATCAATAAAAAACATAAATTTTAAGAATTTATTTTACATGGATTGCAAAACGTTTCGGATAAAATCCTAGTTTTCGTTCAGTGAATACTAAAAAATAAAATTTAGTTAAATGTACTTACAGTTTGATAATATTAGTGTTAAAAATAGAAAATTTAATAATCGATAGTATAAGAATGCCGGCTATACACTATGTAATGTGTACATTAAACTTGTTATTATAAAAATATTTTACAGTTATAATAACATTAAATTATCAAAAAAGAGTATGTGTGCAATAAATGTAAAATGAATTCTTAGAAGAAATTTATATTTTTTATTGATTTTATGCCTGATCATTATACTGGTAAATAACTCTTATTTTCTCTATTTATTTCTCCTGTTCTTATTCTTACTATTTATTCCAGTTCTTATTTTTATAATCCATTCATTTACTTTATAAAATAATTTTCCAGTTCATTTTTCCATAATATCATGTTTTTTAGGACTTGAAAAAAATGTTCAGAGGTTGGAACACTCTTAGTCCATCTATATATATAAAAATGGATGTATGTATGTCTGAAATTTGTTAGGTAAATCCTGAGACAGTTTTCCGCTATTTTGATTGAAGCGAAGTTGTAGGGGTTAGCCGCCACGAAGACTTCTTTTATTTTTTTAAAACCTTTTTTTTAAAATCTTTAAAAACACATATAAACCAGAATCTTCAACCTCCTACCACAAACTCCTCTTTAATAAAAATTATTATAGTAATTATATATTTTTATAATTAATTGGTAATTGGTAGACTAGTAGACTGGGCAGGCAGGTAAATAACAGATAAATAGTTAAACAGGTAGATAGATATATACGTAGATGAACAGGTAGACAGGTAAATTGGTAGATAGATAAACGGTGGATATGTAAATTGGACAGGATATCTGGTAGATAGACGAATATGTAGATAGATAAACAGGTTGACAGGTTAATTGGTAGACATGTAAAACGGGATGACAGGAAAATTGGTAAACAGGTAAACTGTTAGACAGGTAGAGAGGTAGGCAGAAAGACAAGAAACCTGGTAGACTAGATGTAGCAATTATGCATTTTAGTTCATAGTTTTTATTAAAAGTAAAACACTGCGACGCGTGAACGTTTGCAGCTAGTTATAATAAATCATACTTTCAACACAATACTTATACATATATGTAATGAATGTATTTTTTGTATGAATTTTAATAAATGTCGCATTCAAGGTTCTTCATGACTGGATATTTGCCAGTTGGGTTTGAATTTGGATCCGAACTAACATATCCCGAGCCCGAGGGCACTTCAGCTGGATTGCTGAATGCCGCTGCACAGGTATGGATTATTCTCTTATAAATTAGTTCGTAATTTAAATTCTGAGTTGACCGAATAAATCTGTCATCTTATTAGTGAATTAGTATAATTTTGTTCAAATTATGTCGAAGTTAACTTCATCTCTGATAAGAGCTAGTAATTGCGTTGAGCGATAACAAATAAATATTATGTACTTTTCACAAAATTTCTATGATTATTAATGAGATCTATTTTGAAAAAAGTATATGTTGGTGAGCTGAAAAGTAATGTGAGCTGATTGTTGACCTTTCATCGGCGTTTTCTCAAAAACGGCTCTGGATTTAAATAATTTATACGCCATTTTAAAAATCTTTGTGGAAAAATCAATTTTCAACTTTGTACCCCATCTTATGGCCGAGATATAATTGAAAAAATCTCATACAAACTCACTTTGTGGCGTAATCATAAAAGGTATCGAAAAAACGCAATTCTAAAAAACGCTAAATAATCATTTATTATTATAGCTAAAAAAGATATAATCAATTTTTCAATTGATGTTTTCGGGTAGTGCGTTTAGTTGGACCACTTTCTAATTAGCGTTGTTCGAAATGCTATTGTGTTTTCTTTTAATACTGGAAATATCGTTCAAATCAATTTTGTGGAGCACATTGGAAAATTGGAAAAATCTGAGCCAGTTCACACGCGCGTAACGCTAAAATAGTACCTTGTATTTGCATAAAGGACGCAGTGTTATAGTTATATGTATATAATCATACAGTTTTTACAATTTTTAGACATTATTAGTTTTACTATATCAATTAAATCACTAAAACTAGTAGTGTATGGCATCACTAGCATTACAATTATTTATTCGAAGTATATCAGTGACCTCTAGAATTTTAGCTAGAATTAAAATTAAAATCCGAATTATTTTGGATAATAAAAAATATATTGTTTGAAATTAAAAAAAAGTATGCTTTTTCCAAAAACAATTTTCTCGTCCACACAAGCAAAGATATTAATTGGGAATCGTGCTTACTTGTTTTTGGTAAAGATCTACCGGGCCGTTTTCTTATAATAAAGTGTTGAAATTTTTTTTGCCACGATTTTCATTATTATTTTTTGACGGTAGATACCATAGTCTTCTAGATCATACTAAAATATTACGGACCTACGACAACTTGTTTAACTTTAAAAAATCGTCAAAGTTTGCATAAATTAGTATCGTTTATTTCGGCGTTTACCAAAATTAGACCTTTCATCGACGTTTGCTCCTGACCGCCTGAAACGATTTCAGGAATTTGAAAGTTATTTGATATATCTCGATGAGGATTATCGTTTCTCCGGCCGAACCGTTTCTTTGTAATTTGGAAGTAAGTGTAAAATTCGTCCACATTTAAGCTCATACTACCGAATCGATTTTAAAAAATCAAAAGGTGTTCGAAAGATATTAGTTGGTAATGATACTGAATAATTTTAGTTGAAAATCTACCGAGCCGTTTTCTTGTAATTAACTGTTGAAAATAAAATTTAAGCCGATTTTTATTGAACTTTTTTTTGGCGATATATACCATGGTCTTATAGACCCTGGTCTGGTCCTATATACCATGGTCTTATAAAACTTACTGATATATTGTGGCCGGAAGTTCTATAAGACCTTACTGAAATATTATGGCCCTATGACAAGTAGTTTAATTTTAAAAAATTATCAAAGTTTGAAAAAATGAGTAGTTTTTTTTGACGTTTGTTAAAATTAAAGTTAGACTTAGTTTAGACATTTACTTGGTATAGCGATAGAGTACTTGTTTACCTGCGGAAACTGGTTTAATTATAAAAATTGTTGATTTTTTAAAATTTCTTTCCCGAGTTTAACATGTTCGTTCGTTTTCAATTATGTGTAATGAATCCACTTGGAATACTTTTAATCACTTATAAGTTAATTTATATTTTATTAATTAAGTCGATTATTTGCACATATCGGGAAGTTCATGTAACTTGTCTCAAGGCAAAATACCAATACCAAATAGTTAGAATACTAATTAAAACCATCGCTAATTAAATTGAAAATTCATCTTACATTAGTATGCATTATTATTATTATATATCTCATTATTTCTAGACTTTCGGCATTTTGTTCACAATGGCCTACGCAAAACTTCTGGATGGTTTCGGCGACATGGTGGCCAATCTGTCATTAAGCTTCATGCTTTTGGTGGGAACCATAATGACAGCAGCTATAAAGTCAGATTTACGTCGGCAAAAAGCCCACAATTTAGCTGAATAAATTTTCATTGGCGTATGTATATAGAATTTAAAAAAATATTTAAATGAAAGTGCAAAGTAAGTACTATGACAATGAAATACTAAGTTGCCAAAATATTAATTATTATTGATGTGCCGATTAGAATGGGAATTAAGACGCTTTATGATTTGAATTAAATTTCTATATTCAATTGTTTAACTTACACATTCCGTTTCGTATTTATCAATATGCAGCATTTTGGTCGATGCATTTGAATGTGCAATTTGTGGCATTAAATATTGCCAAGTAGATAGCATACACTTGATAAATTTACATTTAATTTTTTTTGAAAAATTGTAGTTGAAACGGACTCTGGAATTATATAAAATGTTAGAATTGTATATTTGTATGCTTTTAGCTCCATGATAACAGAAAACAATTTAACTGTATTAGTTGCAAATTTTTAATCTAGTTACGTTAGCTTGTAAGTTTACTCACGTCTTATATTTGGAGATCAAACATAGCATATCCAAAACTGTTATGAAATTTAGCAATATTTTCACGTCAAATCTCATTCAAATAGCATTTTAAAGTAGTGACACATCATAAATTGAAATAAGAGGCTTAGGGGACGATTTTTGAACAAAATGTTAGTTTAAGTGTTATTTCTAGGTTGCGGGTTATATTCTCGAATTGAAATATTCTAATTGATAGAATGCCAATAAATATTTTTGTATACAATTTTATTACACCTCGACTTAATTTTAATTTTATTGTATTTTAAATTTTAATAAGAAATAATTTAACAAATGATAAAAATTTGCTTCTCAGGAAAGCAAACACTTTTATATTAACTTGTTTCTGTATCTATAGATATTCACTGTTGTTAATTTTAAATGCATTTCTTGTAAACTGAAATTGTTCAAATCAAAAACATCTGAATCGGCACATCTATGATATGAGTTGTTAATGTTGTACATATCATTATTTTAAATATTGCATTTGACATTTGCATATTTTTAGAAGAAAGTTACTGAATATAATTCAGTTTGTTGTTTTTATCTTTCTAGTATATAAATGTGATGTAGGTACTATATAAATATGCTCAATTAAGTTATGCCAGAAATAATTCTGGTTACAACTAAAAGTGTCAAATTTCCGACAATAAGCTGTGCTAAATTTTATTTGTTGACTTGATTAGTGTATTTATTTATTTATTAATGAGCCATTCATCATAAAATGATATTAATAAGATTCAATTCATGCTCAATGTAATTATAAGCAAATCGTACTAAAGATATAAATCATTTAAAATGATAATTGAATTAG
This sequence comes from Ctenocephalides felis, assembly GCF_003426905.1. Classification (NCBI taxonomy): domain Eukaryota; kingdom Metazoa; phylum Arthropoda; class Insecta; order Siphonaptera; family Pulicidae; genus Ctenocephalides; species Ctenocephalides felis. The sequence continues at coordinate 69,439,351 of NW_020536999.1, read as the reverse complement.
TACTTGACTTGTCATTATGTAATTTACAAAATAAGCATTGATAGAATGTATTGCATTTGTGATTTTTGATTACCCAATTTATTACGAATAAGACATTATGGCCAAAAAAAAATTAAGTACGCTTTAATTATAAATAAGTACAAATGGCTTTAGCTAGAGTCAATTCATGCTAAGTAGCAAGAAAGAAAGTATTTGCCAAAATAGAACTTTTTGCTTCAAATTATTAGGTAAATTTTCACTAATGTATTGCATTTGTTTAGTGTCAAGTTTTTAAATGCTTATAAGTAGCTTACTGATAATTGTATACAATAAGACATGAATTATAATTGAAAAAGTTGTTGATTAAATGTACCTGATTTAATTTCTTTGTATTTTTTTTTACATTAAGATATTACTTTTAT
>NW_020536999.1:69405253-69438850 GCF_003426905.1 Ctenocephalides felis | reverse complement strand
ATGTTTTCTGTATAATAGCTTATTTGAAGAATGCAGCATTTAAATTAATGAAAAAAATTTTCCGCAATAAATTGATCTGAACAATGAACCAATGCTTTTTCTCTATTGTATAAGACTTGGCAATTACTAGATTCTAGTACGTGAGAGAATAATGCAAGCATCACGTGGAATAAATATGTCAATTAGTGTGGTCAACGTATAATATTAATAACTTTTTTATGTTACATTTAATCTAATTCTTTTCACACAATAGCTCTTTAATAATATGTAATTCCATCTTACTGTCGTCCAGCATGTTTTATAGCATGTCGTGTCATGTCATGTCAAGTCGTGCCTTGTCCAATGTCAACATAGAAGACACGGCCTCCGAAAGCATTTAGTTTAGACAGGAGCTAATTTGTAACGATATGTTGATCAATGTTTTGTGATGGTAACATGATAGGATTATAATTGACATTTTGATACAGAATAAAGAAAAACATGTGTTTTTAATTATTTTACAACTTTGTTATGCAATATCGTTGTATGGTGATGATGGATTTATACTGGCTTCTATATTTGGTTTGAAGGTGTCCTTCTTTCGGAGTGATGCTGCTATTTAGAATATATTTTAGTATTTTACCTTGGCACCCTAACTGGATCTCTAAAAACACCTGTAAATACACGTGGATGTCAGTAGACAATGAATACATAAGAATGAAATCCAGGATTATTACTAATTGTAATTGAACTTATATCAAAACTTAATCCATTTATACATTTTTATGTTCATGACTGTATTGACATACAAAAAAGGCTGTAAGATTTTTACTTTTTGGACCTCAAGAAAATGTCATCCTTGGACCCCAACAATCATTTCGTAGGTCAAGAATAGGGTTGGTGTACGATAGGGTTGAAAGTAGAAAGAAAGTAAGAAATTATGTGAATTTGTCATTACATTATGGCGTTGCAAATTTGCGATTTTTTTCGATTTCGCCTTTCGATTTTGTATGTTTAAATGTTTAATAAAACAGTTCTTTGTCCACAAAAGCCTTCTTAGTTTTTGTCCAGCACGATATGGATCTCGTGCCGAATGCCGTTACTCTGCTTTTCAAACTGGACTTTCTTTTTGCGAAATTTATTGTACTGAATGATACTCGATTCACGTTATCGTTTTATTTTATTTCAAAATATGAGCAAATAGAGTCGTATACTACTACAGTATTTAATAAACATCGATCAAATCACTTTAATTATAGTAATAAACTTAATTACAGCACTCGCAGGCATGTGATGCTTAAGAACAGTTGTCAACGGTTTATGAAATATCATCTCGTTGTACGGTGATAGTAGATACAATCGGTTTTTTTTCTATTTTATTTTTTTAAGGTTTTTTTTATTTATGTATCATTCACAATATTTTGTTCAAAAATATGTGGAGCACGAACATCTATCATCAAGAAATAATAATTATTATTTTTTGAATAAAGATATTCTTAAAAATTCAAAAATTGTATGGAACTGTACTTATTTAGAGGAGGTAGGAGCTTATTGTAAAGGTTTTTTTAAATTAATATATCTTGAGATCTACTAATTATATTTCTATGGAATAAAAATGAATAAATGCTGTAAATATTCCCCTACAGAAGAAGTAAAATAATTCCACAACTGTTGTTCATTATTTCACAATTAATCAATTTTTAGACAGAGTGTGGTGTTATTCCATTGTGGTGTTACAACTTATTCCATTTAAAAGCCATTCGATGTATCTCGATGAGGAATAGCATTTCTCAGTTTTGTTCGACGATCGGCTGAGCCGTTTCTTTGTAAATCGCAGAAAAGTGAAAAATGTTTCTTCCACGTTTTAGTCCGCAATTCTGAATCGATTTAAAAATTCAAAAGCGTTCCAATTGGTTAGGAATCATGCTGATTAGTTTTTCTTAAAGATCGGCCGGGCCGTTTTCTTGTGATAAAGTGTTAAAAAAACATTTTGACGATTTTTTTGAATTTTTTTTTGATAGTAGATACCATAGTCTTATAGATCATTTTACAAAATCAAAAACTATTCGAAAGATATTAGTTGGGAATGATACTGAATAGTTTTAGGTGAAAATCTACCGAGCCGTCTTCTTGTAATTAACTGTTGAAAAAAAAATTTAAGTCGATTTTCACTGGAACTTTTTTTGGCGATATATATCATGGTCTTATAGAACATACTGAAATATTGCGGCCTTACGACAAGTAGTTTAATTTCAAAGATTCATCAAAGTTTGAGAAAAAGTTTTTCGACGTTTGTTAAAATTGAAATTTGACGATTTACTTGGTATAAAGATAGAGTAGTTGGTCTTAATGAACATACTAAACCATTAAAGTCCTACGGAAACTGGCCCAATTATAAAAATCATTGATTTTTTAAAATTTGCTTTTAGAAAATACTCCGACCGGGTTAACGTGTTCGATTTTCAATAATGTGTAATAAATCCACTTCGAATACTTTTAACCATGTAACTTGCCTCAAAGCAAAATACCAATACCAACTAGGGGGCGTTCATTAATCACGTGAGGTTTTTAGGGGGAGAGGGAGGTTTGACAAAAAATCACGAAATATCACGTGGGGGAGGGAGGGTATGGTAAGATATCACGTGTATTTATTTTTTAACTTTTGTTAAAAAAAAATTCAAACGTTTTTAAAAAAAAAGAATCAAAATTTTTAGATTTTTCACGTAACTAAAAATACACGTGATGTTTGGTGGGGGAGGGGGGGGTTAATTTTGAAATTCACCGCGTATCACCAAGGGGGAGGGTGGGTCCAAAAATCTTTAAAAACTAGCTCACGTGATTAATGGACGCTCCCTAGTTCTAATTTTCTGTTATTTTCATTATTTTTTATAACGTACATTTTTATTATAGGGATTACTCGTCATGGAGAAGTATAGTTATTAGTTAGAGAATCACATCTCCTTAAAAATGACATGAGAGCCAAAATTGTTCCACTAGAGTTTTTATCTGTCGCACTATCTGCATCAGCTTCAGTATCAGTCGCAGTTTGCTCTCCATCCTTATCACACATCTCAATAAAACTGCTTCTTAATAATTATTTTATCAAAATAACGTCCATAAGAATAATTTAATCGTGCAATACGATACTCGTGGTTCATTATTTAACTGTATATCTGTATTGCATATAACCTTCTCGGCAAGTTTCTCATTACCCGAGATAAGAGTGCGGCGGTGCTACAGCTACAGCGTTTAATTTCCGATTGTGTTGTGTTTATCAACAATGTTAAGAGAAAATGAGCTCCTGCATTCCACGTAATTCGTCGGAGGAACAACGACATAACAGATGCAAAAAAGTGGAAGCGATTTTTACGCCATGAACTTATATCTTCTATATTTTACAATATGTTTGTATAGATTTAGATTTAGATTTAGATTTATTAGATATACAATTCACAATTTTACAATTAAATAACAAAACAACCAAATATAAAATACAAATAAAGGAGTGCTAAACTAATTTAATTTTGAGTCTTGATTTTATGAAACTTGATATTACGTCTTCGTTTAGAGCATCTTCAAAAGTTGAGGTCCTGTATATCCATTAATTTGCAGAAATTATTTAAAAGTTTAGAAGCTTTTCTGAAAAAAAAAAACAGTATCAGAGACGAAGAAAAATATTTCACAGCTAAGTAATACTCAGTTATTGCCAAAAATTGCTGTATTTGTAAGATATCACATATAATCAATAAACAATTAAGATATGAAGGGGATGGTACCACTGTATTTCTTGAAGTCAAAATTAGTATACTCAGAAATGTCATAAAAACTGTTGGCTTTTGTAAATTAATCAAAACGTTGTGGAATTTATGATTGCTTAGTTGACGTATTTGTAAAGGTAATAAATTGAACAGTTGAATACCAAAACCATCAATTGAATTAAAAGTAGTATTAAGCTTAAAAGTCGATCCTTTGATAGTTCTATTTCTTGTGACATAGTGGGAATCAGACATGGAAGATAAAGTAAAGTACTGGGTTATTTTTCATAAAGAGAAGTGTAATAAGTAGGAATATGTTAGGAACGGTAAGAATGTTATATTTCTGAAAAAAATTCTATAACTGTTGAGAGAGAACATGATTCTTAGCGTTCTTTTCTGAAGTTTGAAAACATGTTTTAAAGATGCTGAAAAACCCAAAATTGAATGCCGTAGACCAAATGCGAGTAGAACAAATACAATATAAACATGCCAATTTATATAGTAGTTGTGTACGGCATTGATTATTTAGTAGTGTCAGAGCTCTTCCACAACACATATTGTGGTAACAAAAAAAATCAGTACAATTTATTTGATTGTACTAATTCTGTTTCCATAGAACGCGCCACTAAAATACCTAGTTTGTAAGTTAAATCCCAGTTTTTTACATCTTGTTTTCCATATTACACGGTACTTACTCACTCGCCGCGTTCTAAGAGGGTTGACTGTATACCTACCTGAGAAATTGTTATCTTCGTGCACCTCGGTACTTGGCATATCCAACGTGTTATTGAATCACGCACAAGTTAATTGTGCTTTCATTTACAGTATTGGACAATACGATAGGTAATGGGGTGTTAATTTGAAAATGAACATGACTTGACTTTGATTAAGGTAACCATACGTTCCAGATGCCGGAGCAATCCTGGATCACCTTGCGTTAATTTTTCTTTTAGAAACATTTGTCCCGCTTTCAGATTTATTTTTAACATCCCGTAGGGTGTTATTGTAATGGGCCAAAAATCTAAATTTAAAATTTTTACATTTCTCGACGTTTTGAAGGTTTCTGAACATTTTGGCATACCTCAGAAAAATGGATGTGTGTGTGTATGTATGTATGGATACAAATTTCCAGTCACGTTTTCGAGCGCACGGATCAACCGATTTGAATGGTTCAAAACACATTCGATTCCTATTGATAGGGAGAAGAGCTGATTAGTTTTTGGCAAAGGCAGGTCCAGCCGTTTTGGAGATACGGAGCAAAGAGTGCAGAAAATAGAAATCGAGTTTTTGTTAGAACTAAGTTTTTAAGAGAACTAAGCGTCCAATTTAAATGATTCAAAGAACTTTCTGCTTGTCTTAACAAAATAATTGATTTTGGAAAAAAAAATTTGTTTGTTTTTTTTTTCAAAAAAATTTTTTTTTTGTATATCGAAAATAATTCAGATTTTATTTTTAATAATGACTATAGTTCTAATATATTTTAAACAAATAATTTCAACTTTGCAATTCAGTTTATATAATTCTTATAAATATTAGACAATGTTACAATATTAATTATAATCTATTTGAAAACATTCAGTATTCCTCGAACATTTCGTTACGGTACGGGAAGTTCCAGCAATTTGCCTTAAGGCACGATGCCATACACCCCACTAGTTCCGGTTTGTGTCGTAAATTTGAAAATATTCCAATTTTTAATATTTAATTACTGAAAGTCATATTACTTACGATAATTATGCGGAATTTTATACAATGTGAAAAATATTCATTTTGGAGAAATATAAAAGATTTTGTACTGAGTAATTTTGATTAAGAAACTTACATTTAAAGTAACACAATATTATTAAATTCTGAAAATAGTGTTAGTTATATATAATATTTAATAAATAATGATTTTAAAATTCATATTTAGGTTATGTGATTTCACTAAAACCAGCTAATGTAGTATAATAACATAGTAATATAAATCAATGAATTGCAATAATACTACATTTGTTAATATTTAATTTGTGGAAATGTGTTATGTAGAAGTAAACACGTTGCAGATATAGACATGTAAAAATGCATTAAAAAAATCTGTACATTTTTAAAAGTCGACCTTTCATCGCAATATATTATTTTGTTTCCATTCATCTCAAAGCCAACTCGAAATTTATGACCAACTTGTGATGCCACAAGTTTTTAATATTCTGTTGCGATTTTTTCTATTTTTTTTATACTGTAAGGTCGCTCAAGTCGTACCACTACCTGTAATTGTGTATTTGTAGTAGTAGTAGCGTAATAAGTGTAATTTTAATTAATAAGTAATCTTTTTGTATAGCTTGTACAGTACACTTTTTGTCTACCTAGATTTTTGTCTCAATTGTAAGCCTATTATGACAAGGATATGATCTTGGCATTTTTTTTACTAATGTGCTTATTTCAAAATTGTGTAGGCATAATTAAATTACTCGCACTGGTAATAAAGAATGTTTCATTCATTTTTTGATGGGGCTCGCCTGTAGGTAAGCGGTTAAGAGCGACGGAACTTGTTTCAGAGATCCCGGGTTCGATTCCCACTTCGAGCAGCCTGTTGTCAGGCAGCAGTGACAACGATTTTCACTTGGAAATATAGATAGACCAATAAAATGTCAGCCCTATTAGATTAATTCTAATAAAAATCAAATATGCCATTGGATAAACCATTGGGTTGCCATATAAAGAAGTAAGGAGAAGTTTTAGCCCAACAGCTCATAGAACGTAAAGTTCTGATTGCTGTTCAAAAAATAATAATAAAAAAATTTTTTTTTGATAAACACAAAAAAATAATTAATATATGCGTATAATTACAAGTTATATTAAGCAATAGTGCTCACGACCGCAAAAACTAACAATGAAAGAAAATACTTTTGTATGGGTTATCAAACATTGCCGTTTTTTTTAAATATTGTTAAAAAATATCCTAACTTTACTGGTTTTTGAGATATCGGTTCTGGACCTTTTTACCCGCGGTCCTTTAAGCCCCTCTCTATCTACCCTACATACTTCGTTTATTCTCATTATGTTGTTGGCCCTCAGACCATATTATTATTATTACGGAAAGCGGTCGACCGGGCAGCGGCGGGCAGAAACGCGGTGAGCTATTCGTCCAACCTCGAGAGCGCGGGTCGATGATAGGTCAGGTTCGCGATCTCGAGTAATATCAGGCAGGCAAGAAGCATCGTTTATAGAGTTTTTAGCCTTTCCTAGAACGTACAGATCATAAGGCTGCTCTTAGTTAATCGAGATGAACTTGTGTAGTAGACGAAGAGCTCAATAACAATTCAGAATGAAAACTGGATACGGTATTATAATACATTGCCACCGATTTACTTACCACATATAAACAAGAATTTACATTTAAGCTATTCACTAGTTATAACATTTTGAACAAGTGTGATATTGCCGTAATGGGGCATCCATCTCGTCAGAATTAGAGGGTGACAAAAAATCAAGAAAATTACGTGGGGAAATTTCAATCGGAGTGTGAAAAAAAATCATTTTTTTAAGTAAAACTTCTTTTAGGCGCGACTAGGGTGTAAATCCGTACAAATGCAACGGAAGTCCATTACGCCCGAACTGTTCGTCATTCGCTCTCGGTGAGATCATTTCTATACGGGTCGATTGTGATTAGTCGTCGTGTATGTGAATAGATCTCTGTCGTTGTATGCGTACCGGCATCATCGTTGTATGCGTACCGGCATCATCGTTGTATGCGTACCGGCATCATCGTTGTATGCGTACCGATATCAACAAGGAATCGGCATAGATAAATAAACATTTTGAAGTTACATCGTAGTACAAATCTTGATTCTGAAGTCTGAATTAGATTTTACCCTGTTCCTTAAAAATAATACAACAAATTAAATATTTGAGCCATGTACTAAACGTAAGTTTATTGATTAGAAATTATTTCTATATTATTCGTAGTTTCTATAAATCTTTGAAATTATTAAAATGGAAAACATTTTTTAGGCAAAACACATATTACAGCTGTTCAAAGAATGAGATTATATCGCCAGCGAAAAAGTAAAAAATACAAGCAGTCAATGAATGTGTGTTAATTTTAATTACATGAAGTTCTTCAAACACAATTATTACATGATGAGTGAAGTTACGAAAACATTTGTTAGGCGTTGTTTAATATAATCCACTGTGTGAACGAATATTATAGAATTTATTATTCAGCAATTACTTCATTTCTCTAATGAAGGTTCATTTCTAAATGCTAATTACAATGACAAACCGATCATGTCGTATTTGAAGTATGACTTTAATTACATTGTTTTTAAGTATTATACATATTTTAATGCTATTATAAATATATAATTAATAATTTATCATTATATAAATATGTATTACGGTTGACACTAATAGATTTGTACATCACGAGTGTTACTATATTACTAATAAACATTATTCAAAATTGTTATATGATGTATTTATTTTTACTTAAATGTCATCTTGTACAGTGGCAAATATGTTTTACTTCAGTCGCGAGTGAACCTTACGCGCACTCTTTTTTTTTAAATTTGATGATTTTTCTAGATATATACTAGTAATACGCTTAATGTTTGGTGGGGGAAGGGGGTTAAATTTAAATATCATCACGTATCATCAAGGGGAGGGGCCCCAAAAATCCTTAGAAATCAATCACGTGATTAATGGACGGCCTCTAAAAATACGTTTCTTGTAAGACGCGCCGGTCTTCTCGAAAACTATTGCTCTAAATTCTGCCCACGATTTGTGGAACATGTTTGCATAATAATTAGGTATTGGATCAACTAATTCCCTTATAATGGCGCTAATTTATTGCTCCTTTGCTATTCCATAAGCTCTCAGTTTACGAGATGAAATCAATTACGGTTCGGCAGATTGGCGCGTACGGAAGAGATCGGCCGAGACCGTTACCGTATGGAATAACATAACCGTTTATGCATTATAAACCGTCACGTACTGATGTATTGATATATCATGAACACTTTTTATGAACACCACCACGGAGTAAAAGTTAATTTCATTATATCATCTTAAAAGCTTATGTTACATTTAATTATATATTTTAGTTTATTGTACCTAAAACATTTTACATAATTAACTTCCCGTAGGGTAAGTTATTGTAATGGGCCGAAAATCGGAATTGAAAATTTTTACATTTCTCGACGTTTTGAAGGTTTCTGAACATTTTGGCATACTTCAGAAAAATGATGATGTGTGTGTGTGTGTATCTATGTATGTATGGATACAAATTTTCGCCCACGTTTTCGGGCGTGGATCAACCGATTTGAATGGTTCAAAAACATTCGATTCCTATTGACAAGGAGATGTGCTGATTAGTTTTTGGCAAAGGCAGGTCCAGCATTTACGGAGATGAAGAGCAAAGAGTGCAGAAAATAGAAATCGAGTTTTTGAGAGAACGGTGAATGATCTAAAAACATTCAATTAGTAATGATTAGGAGAAGTGGTTATTAGTTTTTCGCAAAGGCAGGCCCAGCCATTTCGAAGATACGGAGCTAAATGTACAAAAAATGGCAGTTTTTGAGAGATCTAAGCGTCCGGTTGAATTGATACAAAAAACTTTCTGCTTGTCTTAACAAAATAATTGATTTTGTTTTTTTTTTTTTTTTTTTAATTTTTGGTATACCGAAAATAATCATATTTTATTTTTAATTCTGACTATAGTTCTAATATACTTTAAACAAATAATTTCAACTCTGCAATTCAGTTTATATAATTCTTATAAATATTAGACAATGTTACAATATTTATAATAATCTATTTGAAAACATTCAGTATTCCTCGAACATATCGTTACGGTACGGGAAGTTCCAGCAATTTGCCTTAAGGCACGATGCCCCCACCCCACTAGTTGAAATTTTTGTTTTGAAGTGAAAAGTATTGGTTCAAATGGTTTAACTGGTATTGTTTTATTCTGAATTTGTCTACAGGAATATTAATTTAAATATTCTATGATGGACAGAAATGTGTTGCTCAATATTTTTGTCTTGCCAATTCATCACAACAAAAACGGTCGCTGGTTGTTTTTTTTCTCTTCTACGTACTAAAAAATATGAGGAAGGATATGGTTACACATACCATTTCTTCTATTCGCCTCAGTACTGTCTGTGAACATTTGCGATTTTTTTTTCTTTTTTTTCATTTGACCAAAAAATCGTTTAGGAAAAATTTGTCTTTTAAAAAAAAAATTTTTGTGCGCCATTATTTGTCTTTTAAAAAATTATTAATTCAAACCTCGACTATCATTTTCAAACCTTAATTTCTTTGTGAATTTGTAATGCTTGTTTTAAAATGTTTTACATTTTTTGTGTTTGTTTAAATGAGATTTTATAATAATTAAAATTCAGCATGTACCTTTTTTTATTTTGTTCCCCGATAATTTGAATAGTCATTGAAAAATATTTTTAATTGGATCGATAGAATAAATTTGCAAATAAACAAATTATTTTATCAAAATTTTATACCTGATATTTTATTATTACAAAAACTATAGCCTTGGCCGCTTTGCTTTATTTCGCGAGTACCACCTTAGTAGGAGAGCTGGTGGGTGTTAAATGTAATTAACTACTAATTCAATTGAAAATGCAATTTTTAAATATTATAAGAATAAAAAATAGGATTAGAAAATTCGGTTAAAATTTACACTAAAATTTCGGTTAAAATTCAATACTTGAATGAAAATTGAAAGAACACGTGTTAACGAAAATTGCCTTACTCGTATTTTTGGAATGTTTATCATGCATATTTTATTTAATCATGTTAATTTATTTATTTATAATTTCATTGTAGCAAAAAAACGTAAAATGTGTTTCAAAACAATTATTGATATTAATTTATTGAAAATGGTATTAATATATAATGGTTTTTGATAAATAAGTATAGTGCTTTTGATTAATATAAGTATTGCTACTACATCTATTTTGTGAAGTTATTATACAGAATCTGCAGAATTACTCAGAAGGAATAAGTAAGAGGGCGTCCATTAATCAAGTGATTAATTTTTTGGACACCTGCCTCTTCTTTGGTCATACGTGGTGATATTCAAAATTTCTCCACCTATCATAACTCTTATTTTAGTGCCTAGAATAAACGTTAAATTTTTGAATTTTTTTAAAAATATATTTTTTTAATTCCGGTAAAAAATATATTCACGTGATATCTTACTAAACCTTCCCCCCCACGCGATATTTCATTATTTTGTATCAAACCTTTCGCTCCCTTTTAAGCCTCACGTGATTAAGGGTGGCCTAAGTAAAATGTAATTGTCTATTTGTATAACTCGATGCTAATTGTAAATTAACATATCGCAGAACACGGATAAAATTAGCTAAAACATTTATTAATATCAAATTTAATATCCTTACTTATTTTTGGCCTTACAGATATTACGACTTGAGGTGTATCGGCGATCCGTTGCGTACAAGAAGGCGAGCCGAAGAGCCCATGCTGTTCGGCGTGCAACGGTAAACGTTGACCCGGGCTCTCTCGCACTTGGAGTCAATGCTGCTCGCGCCCGATCAGCCATCGGACGACATGGGGAAGGTGACAGAAAATAAAATGAGATAGCAAAAGTTACCATATACCAAAAAAACTAGTGGTGTATGGAAGCGTGTCATCGGACGACATGAGGAAGGTGACAGAATACAAAATGAGATAGCAAAAATTACCATATACCAAAAAAACTAGTGGTGTATGGTAGCGAGTCTTAAGGCAAGTTGCAGGAACTTTTCGCACCCTAATTTACAATTTTTAAAAGCTTTAATTTTTCATTTAAAAAATTAATAATTTTTGAAAAGAATAGATCTTCGGATAATTTTGAAATTTTCTTATTTTTAACTTCCCGAAGGAGAAGTATATGTTTTCATCAAAAAATCCGATTCGCTAATTTTATGTTTTCTCGACGTTTCAAGCCATTCTGAATCGAATGAGACCAAATTTGGAAAAAGTATGTGTGTGTGTGTATGTGAACAGAGTTTTACCGTAAATCGACGTTTTCTCGAAAACGGCTGGGCCGATTTAAAAAATTTAAAAGCCATTCGATGTATCTCGACGAGGACTATCGTTTGTCGTTTTGTGGGACGATCGGCCGATACGTTTCTTTATAAATAGCAGAAAAGTGAAATTTTTTTTGTTTTAGCCCGCAATTCTGAACCGATTATGAAAATTCAAAAACCGTTCGAAAGATATTGATTGGGAATCGTGCTGATTAGTTTTTGGTAAAGATCGGCCGGGCCGTTTTCTTGTAATGAAGTGTTTAAAAAATTTTTTTTCGACGATTTTTATTATTATTTTTTGACGGTAGATACTATAGTCTTCTAGATCATACTAAAATATTACGGCCCTACGACAATTGGTTTAACTTTGAAAATTCGTCAAAGTTTGCAAAAATTGGTATCGTTTCTTTTGACATTTGTCAAAATTAGACTTTTCATCGACGATTTCTCAAAAACGCCTGAACCAATTTCAGAAATTTAAAAGCCATTTGATGTATTTCGATGAGGACTATCGTTTGTCAGTTTTGTGCGACGATCTGCCAAGCCGTTTCTTTGTAATTTGAAAAAAAAAGTGTTAAACTTTGCGTCCACATTTAAGCTTATCCTACCGAACCGATTTTAAAAAATCAAAAACTGTTCAAAAGATATTAGTTGGGAATGATACAGATTAGCTTTAGGTGAAAATTTACGGAGCCGTTTTCTTGTAAATAACTTTTGAAAAAAAAAATTAAGCCGATTTTTATGGATTTTATGGCGATATATATCATGGTCTTATAGAACTTACTGAAGTATTACGGCCTTACGACAAGTAGTTTAATTTTAAAAATTCATCAAAGTTTGACAAAATGAGTACTTTTTTGACGTTAGCTAAAATTAAAATTAGACTATTTATTTGATATAACAATATAGTACTTAGTCTTAATAAACATAGTAAACCATTAAAATCCTACGGAAACTGGTTCAAATATAAAAATTGTTGATTTTTGAAAAGTTGCTTTTAGAAAATACTCCGAGTTAACGTGTTCATTCGTTTTCAATTATGTGTGATAAATCCGCTCATAAATTAATTTATTTTTCATTGATTAAGTCGATTATTTACACATATCGGGAAGTTCACGTAGCTTGCCTCAAGGCTAAATACCAATATCAACTAGTTTTTTTAAATTCAATTTAAAAAAATTGCAATTTTTTGAGATTTTTGAATCGCTATTCAAGTTGGTTGATTCATATTGTTGAAAATGTGGAGGACATTTTTTTGAACTATATGGATGAACTTTAAACATTATAAATCTTGGTACAGAACACAAAGAAATGGAAATTAAAATCTCTATAAAATAACTACTAATTTCACGGGCATATGTCTAAAAACTTTTTTACCTCCAAATGGCATTCTTTTTACATTTCTTAACTCGATCTCCGAAACCGCTAGACCTGCCTTGCCAAAAATTTATTCAATTCTTCCTTCCGGGAAATATTTTTGAATCATTCTAGTCAGACTCTCCATTCTCTCAAAAAGTGATTTTTTTGCACTTTTACTCCCATGTGTTCGAAACCGCTGGTTCTGCCTTTGCCAAAAACTAATCAATACTCTCCTCATCAATAGGAATCGAATGTTTTTTGATATACACAATTTTTTTATTTTGGTTTCTTTGTGATCACTATAGCTTACCCTACGGGATGTTAATCTGTAATGAATATAGAAATAGTCAAAACGAAGTATTGATTAATAAGGATCTACAATATACTTACAAATAAAATAACTAAATTATTGCACATTGCAAGTGCGTTTCAATAAAACAAATTCCTAAAAAAACTTGTTTCTAAAAATATATACACACTTATGATGAGAATTCTTAAGTTTTATATTGTACGTTCGATGGTTTTCTTAAATAAATTTGGCTATAATTGTATAATGTTTAATTACCTATCATTTTAGTGTCATCTGAATATACTTAGAAACGGTGATAAGCTTTGAATTTCCATGTAATTATATTTTATTCTGAAAAAGTTTCTCAAATGTATTCATTGCTATTAATAAAATGTATCGCGGACCTTTCTTAGAATCAATTTAATACCATTTGGGAATTCTGCATAAGGAACCATAAAAATATGATATATGTATATATACATACGAACATACATACATATATATGCATATACATACACAAACACACATATATACACGTAATTTGATATGAAATTCAATACAGTGACAGTGACTGACATACATGTCCCATTTTTCTTTTTGATTTGATCTAACAAGCAATTCGAACTAATTTGTAAGTACATATATACATTTGCAAACGTATCCATAATTATTACAGTTTTTTAGAACAATATGTAATTCAAGCTTACAGAACTTTTTGTCTTTCTATTCGGTGAATGATCTAACCATCTTTCATTTTAATTGATATTTGTTGAGGCGTGAGATACGCGATTTTGATATAAACTGTGTCTGTAAAATACACCAAATGGTCAGATGTCTGATTAATATAATTTACGATTTTGATAGCTTACGGTAAGATAATAAATAAATAGTTGATGTATGATCTTTAATTTGCAACAATTACTCTAAGTTCCGTTAATCGCAACTGTTCAAGCAAATTTATAAAACGAAGTAATCCACACCTTGAAACAGGCGAACTTTACAACAATATTACCACTCACAAATCAACTTCCACAGCAAATCGCATTGATATTAAGAAACTCGTTTATATATTATTATCAAGACTGTTTCAAATAAAGCTATATGTAGTAACCAGAGCAGGAGGTGAAATTTATGATAGTGCAAAACGCCTAACTGCACATTAACCTTCGAAGAGAATTAACCTCCTATCATCGAAATAGATTACAGTAATAAGGGAGAACCATGTTTCTTGTAATAATGATAAATTTGAAATTATTACCAGTTCTATTCGAAGGCATTCGTATCTGGATTGAGTCGTAAATGCCAGATAAATAAGTTTGGTATTTCCATAAATGGAATTTGTGATTGAAATTCCTTGGGTAAACATACTCTTATGTTTCTATTCTTTTACCGTAAGATAATAAGGACTAGCTGCTCCCTAATTGTCTTTGTGAAATGTTTAACTACACTCGGTAGTTAAAAAAAAAGTCATAAAATTGACACAATCAAGAATTGAAGTTCCAGGTGCAATGCACCACTAGTTTAGTTTACTTGTTCATCGTTACATCGTTCCTTGAAGCAAATTGGTGCAATTTCCCGTACCGTATTTTAAAGTTTTTAAAAGCTTAGGAAAGAAAAAAATTTTTTTTTTTTGAATATTTGAAAATGTTTTTTGAAATCTGAAATTGTTTGCTTTGAAATTGCTTTCCGTAGGGTAAATTATAGTAATGGGCCAAAAATCGAATCGAACGTTTCAGATGTTTCTGAACATTTTGGCATACCTCAGAAAAAATTATATGTGTGTGTATGTAGACAACTTTTCGTCGACGATTTCGGGCGTATGCATGAACCAATTTGAGAAATTCAAAAAGCAATCGATTCCTATTGATAAGCTGAAGTGCTGATTAGTTTTTGGCAAAGGCAGGTCCAGCAGCTTCGGAGATATGGAGCAAAAAGTGCTAAAAATGACAGTTTTTAAGAAAGTAATGATTTTAAAAATCTTTCTGCTTGTGTTGACGAAACGATTTATTTTCGGGAAAGAATTATTTTATTTAATTTTTATTTCTCAAAAAAAAATTGAATATTGAAAAAAAAATTCGGATTTTAACTCTAATTCTAGCTAAAGTTCTAAACATCACTTAAATACTTCAAATAAATAATTTTCCTGTAATTCAGTTTATTTAATACTAATATCTGAATATTTTGGCATACCTAAAAAAATGGATGTATGTGTATTTTGTGTGTCCGCAATTTTTCGTTCACGTTTTCGGGCGCACGGATCAACCGATTTCAATGGTTAAAAAACATTCGATTCCTATTGATAGGGAGATGTGCTGATTAGTTTTTGGCAAAGGCAGGTTCAACCGTTACGGAAATGCGGAGCAAAGAGCACAGAAAATATAAATCGAGATTTTTATTTTGAATCTAATTTTAAAATTTTTGAAATTTCTTACAAGTTTTTGATACTCATTTATGTCGGTTGATCCATACTGTTGAAAATATCTGATTTTCGAACGCCAAATAGCATTATTACTGAATCTCCGAAACCGCTGGACCTGCCTTTGCAAAAATTTAATTAATTTCATCATTAAAAGTGAAATGTTTTTTGATTCATTCTCTCAAATACTTGAGTGCCATGCACTTTCCTCTGTATATTCGAAACGGCTGAATCAACTTTTGCCAGAAAGTAATCAGCACGAATCCCTATCCATAGGAATCGAATGCTTTTTGAATAATCCAAATCAATCAAATTATTTTGAAAACATTATTAAACACGCTTACATCCGTTTGTTCTAAGGTATGCCAAAATGCTCAGAAACCTATGAAACGTAAAGATATGCAAAAATTTTAATTTTCGATTTTTCAACAAGTCTCATTCAACAAGTATCATTGCCAATTTTTTCATTCGTGTTTTAATTCAATTGAAAGTGTTTTCATAAGATTTTCTCCGTTGTCCATACAAGAAACTGTTAGAAACTGACTGACTAACTGGCATCGGTGAAATCTGTCCTGTCTGGTTATTTTGCATAATTTCTAGAACGTATTGTTTACTCAATGCAAACGCGGCGGACAAATAGAAAATGATATGAGCAAATAATACATACTACAGTAACATTGCAATTCTTATATGATAGATATATATGGGTAGAACGATGATGCATATATGGGAAATAATAGTAAGGGAGCCGAAGAAATGGAAAATTTGTGTGGAAAATCAAATCGCGTCCAATGATATCCATTAATGAGCTACAATTTTGTAATGGACATCGTTGGACAGAATATTCACTATTGTTTAATACAAGTCGCTAACATAAAAAATGCAAAGAATGCAAATATTCAAAGAAAATACAACAAAAATTGTACTATTTAGTAAAGAAATAGAAATATATTCTTGCAAAAACAAGTCAAATGACAAGTTTTACAACAATTTTCATTGAATGAAAATTCTAAATTTTCAAACATTACAAACACAAAGTAATATTATCACTCTTATCCTTGTTCGTGGGTTTGTAGTAAGAGATTTGGCTTTGAAAACACAAGATTTCAGGTTAAATTTCTACTTCGGACAGTCTGATATAAAGCAGTAGTGATACCGAAATGGAAAAAAGAACTATTATCAATAAAAAAGCCTTCAGCTCAAAACATTTTTTAACTTCCTTTGGAGAGTACGTTATAGTAATCGCAAAAAATTGAAAATGAAAATTTGTATATATCTTTACGTTTCAAATGTTTCTGAACATTTGGGAATACCATAGAAAAATACTGTATGAGTGTGTGTGCGTACGCGTGCGCGTGCACGTGCGAATACAAATTTTTGTCGACGATTTCGGGAACACGGATAAAAAATATTGAAAAAAAACACTTGATTCGTATTGATGGGGAGACGTGCTGATTAGTAGTTGGCACAAGCAGGTCTAACCCGTTTCGGAGATACGTGGCAAGAAATACAGTTCGGTTCAGTTCTTGAGAACAGAGCGTCCGATTTGAATGATTCAAAAAATATTTCACTTGTAATAACGAAATGCAGATCCAGCGGTTTCCGATATACAATAAAAAAGTTGAAGATGTCATTTGGTGGTCAAAAATGATTACTAGACATATACGCATCAAAATATCAAATGTTTTATAGAGATTTGAGTAATAGGTATAAATTGTGTTCACATTTCTATGGGTTTCTGCAAAGTGGTGCTTACGCGCTTCAATATTTCGTCTCGATTACTTGATTATTTATATATTTCTCGATTTGTTATAGTCTGATTTATACTTGTTTATCGGATCTGAAATACATAATTAAAAATACATCTGGTCCTTTCGTCGATCTTATAACTAACAATTTGTATCGGATCTTGGTAGCAATTTTGTATCACTTCGGTTCTTTAGTTTTCGATCTAATAAATCGCAATTTTATCACTGGCATTTCGGTATTTTGGATTCCCTAGTTTTCACCAGCTCTTCCTTTATTTATTGCATATATGCATCCTATCTCTATGTTGTGCAATTATATGCACAAATGAAACGTCTCATTCTTATTCTGATTTATATATAATGTGTGTGTGTTATTCCGGAAGATACGTTTCTATCATGCCAAATGCAAATAAATGCAGCGAACTGATCGATCTTTTTCGATTCAGAATTTGTTATTGATTTATCAATGCGATTCTTTATACTTTTGCTTCTCATGTATCGATTGACATTTCCATAAATTGTATATGTTGTCGGGCACTGATACCATGCAGTTCATTTTATTTTATCATGATACAATGTAAATGGAAAATAGATGTTGTGGGTTTTCTGGAGTAAATTGAATGAGACGTTTTCTCAAAAACGGCTGGACCGAATTTTAAAAGCAATTCGATGTATCTCGACGAGGGCTAGCGTTTCTCAGTTTTGTTCGATGATCGGTAGAGCTGTTTCTTTATTGTAAATCGCAGAAAAGTGAAATTTTTTTCGTCTACGTTTTAGTCCGCAATTCTGAATCGTTTTTGAAAATTCAAAACTATTAGAAAGATATTGGTTGGAAATCGTGCTGATTAGTTTTTGATAAAGATCAACCGGGCCGTTTTCTTGTAATAAAGTGTTAAATTTTTTTTCGACAATTTTCATGATTTTTTTTGACGGTGGATACCATAGTCTTATAGATTATACTAAAATATTACGGGCTTACGACAAGTCGTTTATTTTAAAAATTCTTCAAAGTTTGCAAAAATTAGCGTCGTTTTTTGGTATTTTTCAAAATTAAACCTTTGATCAACGTTTTCTCGAAAACGCCTAAACCGATTTCAGAAATTTAAAAGGCCTTTGATGTAACTCAATGTGGACTATCGTTTGTCAGTTTTGTGAGACGATCTGCCGAGCCGTTTCTTTGTAAATTGAAAAAGTCTTAAACTTTACGTCTACATTTAAGCACATACTACCGAATCGATTTTAAATAATCAGAAACTGTTCGAAAGATATTAGTTGGGAATGATACTGATTAGTTTCAAATGGAAATCTACCGAGCCGTTTTCTTGTAATTAACTGTTGAAAAAAAAGTAAGCCGATTTTCATGGAGCTTTTTTTGGATATATACGAGTATATCTTGGTCTTATAGAACTTACTGATAGATTACGACCTTACGACAAATAGTTTAATTTTAAAAATTCATCAAAGTTTGAGGAAATGAGTAGTTTTTATGACGTTTGTTAAAATTAAAATTAGACGATTTACTGGATATAACGATAGAGTACTTCTCTTAATGAACATACTAAACCATTAAAGTCCTACGCAAACTGGTTCAATTATAAAAATTATTGATTTGTGAAATTTTGCTTCTAGAAAATACTCCCAGTTAACGTGTTCGTTCGTTTTCAATTATGTGTAATAAATCCACTTGGAATACTTTTAATCACTTATAAATTAATTTATTTTTTATTGATGAAGTCGATTATTTACACATATCGGGAAGTTCATGCAACTTGTTTTGAAAATTGTATGACACAAAATCATGTATCACAAATGTGAAAAGTACGTATGGAGAACTATATAATTTTTTCTTCTACTACATACGTATGCACTTTATCATCAATTTTCTTCCATTTAATCTGAATTTAAGTATCTTTTCGCGTTATTCAGTTCGTTCGTTCGTGCAAGATGTTGTGTACAAATTGCATTATAGATTTTGAGATCTCTTGCAAGGTAATGACCCACACCTAACAGTAAATATACACTTAAACATTGATCGTGAACATGACACATCTGACCCGTAACCCGTATTTTAAGGACCGTATTACATTGCACACTTCGACGAACGGTTTGCGTTTTTGATCAGGCATTGGCAAGGAGGAGTAGTCAGAGAGCTTCTTTGAACTTTTCCATCGATGTGGGAAACACCTGATTTATTTCCATAGGTCCTGGTTAATGATGATGGCGGTGATTCTGGTGGTAACTGCTATTTGGAAGTAAAAATGATATTTTTGGAAAAATCAAAGTTTAATCTAGATAATGTCTTATGTCTTATTCTCAATGTATAATTTTGTTCTAGGTAAATTTAACATTATTGGAAATGCTCTGTTTCAGATTCGAATGTGAATAAGATCTGGCTGTCATGGCAAGTGTTATTTTACCCTTTTACCTATTTATTTCAGGAAACAATGTGTCTAGTAGGTCATGACTGGTGCAAATTGCTTTTTTTACGTCAAATTGCACTGGTCCCGGCCTGCTGTACACTAATAGAACTACAAGAACATTTTTAACTTCCCGTAGGGTAAGTTATTGTAATGGGCCGAAAATCAAAATTGAAAATTTTTACATTTCTCGACGTTTTGAAGGTTTCTGAACATTTTGTCCTCAGAAAAAAGGATGTGTGTGTGTGTGTGAGTGTGTATGTATGTATGGATACAATTTTTCGTCAACGTTTTCGGGATAGATCAACCGATTTGAATGGTTCAAAAAACATTCGATTCCTATTGGTAGGGAGATGTGCTGATTAGTTTTTGGCGAAGGCAGGTCCAGCCGATTAGGAGATACGGAGCAAAGAGTGCAGAAAATAGAAATCAAGTTTTTGAGAGATCGGAGCATCCGATTTGAATGATCCCATTCAATTCGTAATGACGGGGAGAAGGGGTGAGTTTTTGGCAAAGACACGTCCAGCGGTTTCGGAGATACAGAGCTAAATTTGCAAAAAATGGCAGTTTTTGAGAAAACTAAGCGTCCGATTTGAATGATTCCAAAAACTTTCTGCTTGTTTTAACAAAATAATTGATTTTGGAAAAAAAATTTTTGCTTCAAACATTTTTTTTTTAATTTTTCTTTTAAAAAATTTTTTTTTGTATATCGAAAATAATTCAGATTTTTATTTTAATTCTGTTCTAACATACTTTAAACAAATAATTTCAACTTTCCAATTTAGTTTATATAATTCTTATAGATATTCGACAATGTTACAATATTTATAATATTCTATTTTAAAACATTTAATATTTCTCGATCATTTCGTTACGGTACGGGAAGTTCCAGCAATTTGCCTTAAGGCACGATGCCATACACCCCACTAGTTTTAGGATAAGATGGAAACTATATCCAGGCCTTGTCATTAGTCATTGTGTGTTTTTAATTTACTTTATTTTCTGAGTTTTAAATTGCTATTTATATATTGTATTATACTTTAATCTACCAAATATAAATTATAGAGAGAGTAAATTCTTTACAAACTTCCCGAAGGAGAAGTTTGTTTTCTTTTCATCAAAAAATCTGATTCGCTAATTTTGTTTTCTCAACGTTTCAAGCCATTCTGAATCGAATGAGACCAAATTTGGAAAAAAGTATGTGTATGTGTGTATGTGAACCGATTTTTTGCCGTAAATCGACGTTTTCTCAAAAACGACTGGACCGATTTCAAAAATTTAAAAGCTATTCGATGTATCTCGATGAGGACTATTGTTTGTCAGTTTTGTGCGACTATCGGCCAAGCCTTTTCTTTATAAATAGCAGAAAAGTGAAAATGTTCGAAAGATATTAGTTGGGGATCGTGCTGATTAATTTTTGGTAAAGATCGGCCAGGCAGTTTTCTTGTAATAAAGTGTTAAAAAAATTTTTTTCGACGATTTTTATGATTTTTTACGGTAGATACTATAGTCTTATACATCATACTAAAATATTACGGCCCAAAGACAAGTCGTTTAATTTTGAATAAAAAACTTTGCAAAAATTAATATCGTTTTTTTTTTGCATTTGTCAAAATTAGAACTTACATCGACGTTTGCTCAAAAACGCCTGGACCGATTTCAAAATTTTAAAAGCCAATCAATGTATTTCGATATGGATTATCTTTTCTCAAAATCAAAAACTATTCGAAAGATATATACTATTATAAAGATTGGTTGGGAATGATACTGATTAGTTTTAGATTTTTTTTGCCGATTTTTATGAACCTATCATTGCAAATAGATATCATGGCCTTATAAAACATACTAAAATGTTACGGCCCTACGACAAATAGTTTAATGTTAAACATTTATCAAAGTTTGAGAAAATATTATAGTCAGAACTTTTGTCAAAAGTAGCTTTTGTGATGTGACTAAATATTAAAATAATAAGCTACAATTTTAGGGCATACAAGCACGTGTTTCTGCATTATAATTAATATAATTACAGTAAATTTAAATGTGTTTGAAAAAATTCTATTTGAAATGGCAATATTTAGATTTAATTGAAAGCGATAACTTTATTTTTGAAGTAAACAGTTGAAAATGTTATCTAAATTTCAATTTCGATTGATTAAGTCAGTAAGTTATTACACATTTCGGGAAATTCATTCAATTTGCCTTAAGGCTAAATGCCACTTTTTTCTATGTTTAATTTTGCAACATAAGTACTTATATACTTATATAAATGATAAGCTATATTTGTATAATATCTAATCTAATCTGGAAACCACACAAAAAATATCTCACAAGTTTTGAGATGCTGGAGAAAAGGGGAGAAGATAAAATGAGCTGACAAAGTAGAATATGTAGAAGAACATAGTAAGGGTATGACTTTACTGGGCATGATTGGGAAATTAAAATGTATTTAGAAAAATAGTGCATTCTGCATGATTTCATTGAAAGAAAATAGGGCTGAAAATACTAGAACGATCTACGCAAGAAGATAAAATAAATAAGAAAAGCATACATAATACAGGACACTGTAGCATAGTTGCAGAAGTTCGAGACATAAAAAGTGAACAAGGAAGAGAAAAGAAATTTAGTTTTTGGATTATAATTCCTTTGATTCTGAATGTTACAATATTTATAAATAATAATCTATTTGAAAACATTCAGTATTCCTCGAACATTTCGTTACGGTACGGAAAGTTCGAGCAATTTGCCTTAAGGCACGATGTCATACACCACTAGTTATGTTTCCTATCGATTTTGAAAGAAATATTGCTCCACTCCAAACTGCTTTCACTTTCGAACTTAAGGATACGATGAACCTAATTCCAAAATTTCATGTAAACCCGAGCACAGTGGATACAATTCTGACCCAGAACGCTCTATTGACTGGAGTATATGTAAATTTTTGATTTTTAGTATGATACTAAATTAGTATTTATTATTAGTATTAACATAAAATTAGTATTAATAATACAATATTGATTTTAAATTGTTACCATCCAAGTTATATATTTACAAGTAAGCTAAATGTTAAAATAAACTAGTGGTATGGCCTTAACGCAAATTGCAGGAACTTCCCGTACCGTAACAAAATGTTCGAGGAATATTAAATGTTTTCAAATAGATTTTTATAAATACATACTGTATAATATTTATAAGAATTATGTGAACTGAATCACAAAGTCAAAAATATTTATTTAAAATATATGAACAAAATATATGAATTGAAGGTTAGTATATAAGTTAGTATATAAATTGAAATCTGAATTATTTTCGATATACAAAGAAAAATGAAAATAATCAACTTCCCGTAGGGTAAGTTATAGTAATCGCAAAAAAATCCAAAATGAAAATTTTTATTTATCTTCACGTTTCAGGGGTTTCTGAATATTTTGGCATACCTTAGAAAAAATGGATGTATGTGTGTGTGTGCATGTGTGTGCGATTTCGGGAAAACGAATGAAGCGATTTGAATAATTCAAAAAACTTTCGATTCGTATTGATGAGGAGACGTGCTGATTAGTTTTTGGCGAAGGCAGGTCAAGCCGTTCCGAAGATATGGGGCAAAAAGTGCCAAAAACTGTAACTCCGTTTTTAAGGAGCGTCCGATTTGAATAATTCAAAAAGTGTTTTACTTGTATAAACAAGATGAAGAACTGATCAAATTTTCATGAAGGCAGGTCTAGCGGTTTCAGAGATCTAGTAAAAAAAGCAAAAAAAAATGCCATCTGGCGGTCAAAATTGATCATTAGACATATGCACCTCAAATTATCAGATATTTTATAGAGACAGATAAAGCAGTACGATTGCTTTGAAAAAAAGTTCAGAATTTCCAAAATATTTCAAAATACACTTTTCTTCAAAAAGTCTTTTTCAAAAAAAGTAAATTTTTGTCAAAAATTTATAGTTTCTCAAAAATCTAATTTTTCAGAGTAAATTTTTTTCAAAAATGTTAATCTTTTACACAAAAAATAATTTTTGGTACGGGAAGTTGCAGAAATTTGCCTTAAGGCACGCTGCCGTGCGCCCCACTAGTGTTTTTTTCAAGAGCAATTGTTTTGTCAACACAAGCAGAAAGTTTTTTGAATCGTTCGATTTGGATGATTATTTCTCCCAAAAACTGCCATTTTTTGTATATTTAGCTCTGTATCTTCGAAATGGCCGGGCCTACCTTAGCCAAAAACTAATAGCCTTTTTTTCCAATTATTACTAATTGAATGTTTTTTCGATCATTCAAATCGGATGCTCCGTACTCTCAAAAACTCGATTCCTATTTTCTGCACTCTTTGCTCTTTATCTCCGGAACGGCTGGACCTGCCTTTGCCAAAAACTAATCAGCACATCTTCTTTTAACCTCCTCCAGGAATCGAATGTTTTTTGACCCATTCAAATCGGTTGATCTGTGCGCTCGAAAACGTGAACGAAAAAATGCGGACACACAAAACACGCACTCACACACACATCCATTTTTTCTGAGGTATGCCAAAATGCTCAGAAACCTTCAAAACATCGAGAAATGCAAAAATTTTCGATTTATGGCCCATTACTATAACTACCCTACGGAAAGTTAAAAATTTTTACATGTGTTTAATTTTTGCGCCTAGATGTCATACGACTAAAACACCGGTTTGTAGTTGTGCAGGTTGTGCTACGTCAGAAGAATTGCATATCGTCCAGACAAATATAATATCTAATTATATAAATTTCGATAATCAATTGATTTATTTTTAAAACCTAAATTCTTGTCGATTTTTTAAAAGGCATCTTACTGTAATAAATATATAACTACTTCGTTTTTAAACTGATATTTTCTACTTCTATTTAGTAATCATAGTGCCATCTTGCTGTTTACCAGTTTGAAGAAGTTGCCTTTAATTTTAATAACAATAAAAAATGGTACATACTATATTATTTTGATAAAAATTTAAAATTTGATATTTAATTTTGGAAAATAATAGATAATAAATTTTTAGATGCTGTCATCTGTTTGATACGAGTGACGGCTTTCTGCAAAACACTTTTAATAATTTTGGGTTCAATTTAGTGATGGTGATGGTGACATTATTATGTCAGTTTAGAGAAGGTACTTCTATTATTAGCAATAATAACAAAATTGTAGTATCTTACTAACTTCCCGTAAAAAATCGAAATGAAATTTGTATATATATTTGCGTTTCAATGGTTTCTGATAATTTTGGCATAGCTTTGAAAAATTGATGTGTGTGTATTCGGATACAAATATTTGTACAACTATTTCCAGAGCAAGAATCAAGCGATTCGAAAAACAATAATTTCCTAATGATAGAGAGACGTAATGATAAATTTTTGACAAAGGCAGGTCCAACCATTTTGGAGGTACAGGGCAAAAAGTGCAAAAAATGCCAATTTAGTTCTTTAGAGAACGGAGCAGCCGATTTGAATGATTCAAAAAAATTTTACTTGTATTCACGGAATGAAGAATTGATGAAATTTTTGTGAAAGCAGGTCCAGCGGTTTTTGAGTTACAATAAAAATATAAACTAGTGGTGTATGGCATCATGCCTTAAGGCAAATCACTGGAACTTCTCGTACCGTACCTCCAGTGGCGTATTTACTAGAGCTAATTAAAATATTATAAACATTATCACTTCTCCCCATCACTACGAAATTAATATTTTTTGAATCATTCCAATCGGATGCCGGGTTCTCGGAAAAGCGAGTTTCCATTATCTGCACTTTTTACTTCGAATCTTGGAAACGGCTGGTCCGACCTTTCCCAAAATCTAATCAGTACTAATCCCCATTAGTAGGTATCGATTGCTTTTTTAATCATTCAAATCCGTTAAGGGGTACACCCGAAATTGTAGACGCCAAAATGTTCAGAAACCGCTTAAATGTGATATTTGGAAAAAAAATTATTCGATTTTTGGGTTATTGCTATAACTTACCCTATGGGAAGTTAAAACGCCATTTGGCGACTGAAAATTATCATTAGACATATGCACATCAAACTATCAGATATTTTATAGAAATTTTAATAATAAATACAAATTTTGTTTAGATTTCTATGGATTCCGTATCAGTGTTTATCCATAAGACTGCGGCGCGGCGCTTACGCGTTTCTAAGTATTATCTTTGAAACAGCTACGCAGCGCGATAGCTCTGAAAAAATTTAAAGTTTTAAAAATATTTCGAAGCTTTTTTAAAAGATTTAATTTTTGGTATACGGAAGTTTCAGCACTTTGTCTTAAAGTATGATACCATCATAGATAAACAAGTCTAAAGTGGATGCCATGTGCACCACAAGTATTGCGTTAATTTTTTAACTTCATAAGTTATAGTAATGGGCCAAAAATCGAAAATGAAAATTTTTGCATATCTTTCCGTTTTAGAGGTTTCTGAACATTTTGGCATACTTCAGAAAACATGGATGTGTGTATATGTGTGTTGACAATTTTTCGTCGACGATTTCGAGCGTATGGATAAACCGATTTGATAAATTCGATTAGTTTTTGCCCCTGTGCTAGTCTATGCATATATTGGTATGACTGTATTAAAGATAGCTTAGACGCGTACAAATCTAAAAGAAGGTTTGAATATTAACTGTTACATTACTTACTCACTTGATGGAGCGGGGTGTGTGTATACATCTCGTTGCCATGGAAATGGCTTTATCATTTTCATTATTGAAATTTTATGCACGTGTAGCTTAAAAAACGATTTACACGTGATTAAAATTAATAGGTGAGTTAATTACAGTTATATGAATAAAATATTTTTATTTTAGTAGATAATCTCTTCGTAAACATTCCTATTTGTCAGCATGGTTGTTGGTTGTTTGAATTAAATTTAATTATGAGAGCTTTGCGTTTTATTTTTTTGTGAAAATTGATCTATTGTTTTTTGATAAATATAGTTTAATAAAATCATTATTTATTAAAATATTTATAAAAATTACTTTAATTTCAATTCTCGGATAAGCACATTCTATTATCTTTTAACTTATATCATTATATAACTTGCTTCAAATAAAAATGTGTTAAGAAAAAAGTAAGCGACATAAATTAAAAGCACTAAAAATCACCATCGACTTCTTATGATTTTTTCCATCCATTGTATCATCTAGTAATCTTACTCATAAGTAACCTTTTTCAGAAAACGCGGATAAATCAGTATTGGATTCCAGTACAAGTTTTATTCACAGGGTGGACTGATCTATTTGTGACATTATTGTATTAGTCAAGATGGTATATTTAATTTAATCTATAAAATCTTATTTATCCTTTTTAATTTGTTTTTCGTCTTTAAGGATGCCATCAACCAACCAGATCGAGAACCCACTCCGTACTATAAAAGAAAAGTATCCATCAAAACACCAGTTCTTTTCGCTACTGACAACGGTCTGTATTTACGAAAATACATACCTCTGGAAACAGATTCCACATCTCTAAATCCTGAAGATCCAAGAAACTTCAAATACGATTTCCAAAGATGCGACGTGGGGAATCAACATACTTCTGAAACGATTCCAGCTAATCAAAATAGTGCAAGATTCATACCAAGGTATGAATTTACCACTTCTCAAAATAGTTTGACGTCAAATGTCACTGGCAGTAACGTATTGTTGGTTCCAAGTAAAGAAGAGTTGGAACATAGCAGAAAGCTCAAGTACCAACAAATTAAAATGGATACATTGAAAGATTATTTTCCTAGGATGTGAATGGCGATTCAGCATTCTGAAGGCATTCTGTGGCTGCCAAGTATGGAGAATGTATTCAGTTACTAATAAGGTTCTGATTTTTTATGTTACTTTTATGCAACCCATTTTAAAAAATGTTGAGATATTTGTCTATTTTTTTTTTTTTTATTTATTTTATTGGCTTCTAAATTACATCTAGCCACTTACAGTCTAATATAAATTATTACTACTCTAAATAATATAAAATATATACTTATAAGGTTGTCTACACATAATTCTATAACTTAGTTTTACACTCCGTTTAAAATTAATTAAAAAACTTATATATTTCTGTATTAGATAATAATGTCCTAGATTAAATGGTTTCCTAACATTTTTTGTTTCTATAGATCTCATTAATTAAATTTACACGTTGCTTGTAGTATATGATGCATTCAAATAAGGTGTTGCGAAGTCCCAACTGCTTCTCCACAGACACATATATTGATGGTGCCAGCTTTAATCGATACATGTGGGCAGGAAAGTTACCATGATTAAACCTTAGCTGGTAATGCCACTAGAACATGTCTTCTTTCATCCTTATATAGCCGTTGCCATATTTTGTTGCTCACAGACGGCTTAATATTTTTAAAGTAGTTACCTATGTTGAGGATGTATTGTCCCATTCATTTTGCCACAGCTGCATACATTGTTTTTGGATGCATTTATATAGTCAATTAACGTGGCCTCATTAATGACCTCACCATTATCAGCTGCCTGTTTCGCTATTTCTATCCGCGATTTCGTTTCCTGCGATGCCGGAATGCGCTCTAACCCATATAATTTTTACATCACCTCCTTTACACAGAATTTACTGGTTGTACTTCAAAATTTCATAGTAAATTACCTCTTGCAAAGTTGTGGATTTTGTTAAATTTCTAGTTTGCTTATGCAACTTTATTGTCTGTGTAAATGATTGTTTTCGCAAACTGATAATTTATTATTACCTCTAGTGCCTTCTTAATTGCAATCAATTCAGCCCCATACGCTGACACAAAGTTTTGTAATTTGAATCCGAATTCAGCATTATTCGTACTGCAATACACAGCACATCCAGTATTCTGATTGTTTTTTGAACCATCCGTGTAGATAATTTTGTACTGTTCCAAGTTCTGTGTATTTGCATTGAAAACATCAATCAATTTGTTTGAATTATCAAAAATTTCCATGTCATAGTACAGATTTTCTTGCAACTAGCTAGACTATTTTTGCCCTTACTAAATTTATGAAACTCTTCACTAAATTGGGTGTTTTAATTTTAACCCAGTACTACTAATCTTGTGTCTACTGCTACCTCACTTACATTTTCGATGAAACGCGAATTTCTATGAAAGATTTTTAATACAAATTTTGTCGCACAAGAATTGTCTTCGTAGCTCTAACGGCATTCCCCACTTTCTAATTCTAGTAAGTATTTGTTGGGTAGATAACATAGCACCCATACATATTCTCAGGCACCTGTATTGTAATGTCCAATTTCTTGAAACTCTTACTGTTATTCCATACTAAAACAACCGTAGTCAAATATAGGCCTGATTAATTTTTGTAAAGTTTCAGTGCCGTTATGGGATGGGAACCCCACCACGTACCATTAAGCATTCGTAAGATGTTTATATTTTTTTCTACTCTTTTTCTATCCTGCTCTATATGAGATTTAAAACTTAATTTTTGGTCAAATATTACTCCGAGAAATTATTAGTTTTTTGAACTTAATTGTATGCTTATTGCTGCTGACTCTTGTCGGAAATCCTTTCCCTATGTCTGGTTATAATACCTATTGAGCTCTTTTCGCTCGACAACTCTAGGCCTTTTGATACCAGCCATTGTCAAGTTTTCAATGTTTCGAGACATAGTGTCTATTGCATCTTGCAGGCTGGTCTTTTCAATATATATTAAAACATCGTCAGCATATTGAAGAATTTTTGTTCCTTGTTCCCAAATATGTTCAATGTCCCGCACATATAATGCGTATAGAATCGGGCTTAATATGCCCCTTGGGGAAGACCTTATACATTTTTCGTGGACCGATCATTTGATTGTTTATTTTGAAGTATACATCTCTTTCAAACACTGTGGATGTTATCGCTCTAATAAAATTCTTCGGTAATCCAATTTGTCTAAGGAGTCATATAATATACCTGGGACTACATTATCGTAGGCTCCTTTGATGTCGCTGAAGAGACATACCATATAATTATTTCTATTCTTGATAACCATAAATCTGTTATGAAGATGGCCAAGTTGTCATTTACGCCCATACCTCTCCTAAATCCGAACTGGCTTTTAGGAAGTAGATCATTTTTCTCTACCCCACATTCCAGCCTTCTTTTAATTAATCGATCTTAACTTTAGCTACACATGAAGCAAAGATATAGGTCTATATGATCCTATTTCATTCGGATTTTTTTGCGGTTTTTTAATAAATATCATTATATATTCGTTCCAATCTGGGATTAGCTCCGACTCCAACCAGACTTTATTGATTATATTGATAAATTAACTTTTCCAAAAAGGAAAGTTTTTTTATCATTGAGTAGTGAATTTGATCTCTACCAGGTGCTGTATCACTATTATTCCTGAGAATCGTATTGAGTTCCCATAGAGAAAACGGCTGTAATAAAAATTTCACAGTTGCGCTGGATTGAATGATGACTCTGTTATCAATATCATATTAGCTCCTGCTGGGCGAATAGAATTCAATGATTTTTTCAGCGACTTCGGTGGTATATTTTGTGCGTGGTTGACTCCGCCGTATTTTTAAACCTTTTAATCATCCCAAATACTTCTTTGCTGAAGTACTTGGATTTATGTTGGAGACATAAGAGACCCAACTGTCCTTCTTTTCTTCTTAAAGATTTTTCTAACAGTCAAATTCAAGTTCTGGCATATAACAAAATTATATATGTTGAACTTTTCCGATACGTTTTTTCAGCGTGCCTTCGGTCTTTACCAACTGATCACATTCCTCATCCCACCAGACAGGTTTTATCCTTGCACCTTTAGAGATGTTTTGTTTCTTTGGAATACTTTTGTCAGCGGCAATTGTTAATGATATTTATGAATCTAGCATAATCAGATTTGTCATTAATCGATTCAAATCCTAACATATCCTGTTCCATAGACACTTCATATTTGCGCCAATCAGCTTTTTTGCAATCATCCTGATACCGATCTGTATGGAACAACATAGTTCTTCAGTCTTAAAATTATTGCATAGTGGTCCGATCCAAGCGTGTCATCGAACCCTCCCAATCTATTCTATGAGCTAACTCCGGGGAGCAAAATGATATGTCAACCGCTGTTAGATTATTTTGAATCTCAAGGTTGGATTACCATTATTTAAAATAACTAAGTATTCATATCGATAGCATCTATCAGGTTAGTACCATACTTGTCGTTGAAGTTGCAACCCCAAGACATGTGATGCGAATTAAAATCCCCGCATATTATAACTGGTTTGGGTAGATGAGTTAATAATTCGTTCCACTGTTGAATATTGATAAATATTAGGAATCACATATGGAAACTATATTTAAATTCGAATTATTTAATTGTACACTTATCCCACAAATTTGACATTTGTTTGGGTCAATGGTTCCTAGTTTGATTTGGATGGTATTATACGGTACGGAACGCTTAATAAATAAAGCCGCACCCCCTTTGCCATCATTTCTGTCTTTGTCTTACAGTGCTTATATCCCTTGAGTGTATAATGTTTATAATTGTGAAAACCACGTTTCTGATATCGCTAGTACAGAAAGAAATATCCATTTCGACACGTATGTTCAATATAACTTTTGTTCGCAGTAAACGATCTCGCATTCATTGTAAAATTGTGAAGTCCATAGTTATATATTAAATAAAATATAAATAAATAAGTAAATAGATTCTTTTTTTCTATCACAATTATATTATTTTATCACTAGCTCCCATACTTTTAATGCTTATCAATTTACGTAATAATTCAGTCAACAGTTTGTCAAAATGTGGTTCGCTCGATTGTATATATTCTTAGCTGACTAATAAAAGATTCAAAAACTCCTTTGGTTCTGAGTGCTCGCCTTTATTACCATAATGAACGTCATTATCGGACTCCGATTCAGATTTATTTTTCAATCTTTCCTTTTATTAATTAAATTTTGATTCTGAGTCCCATTATGACTAGGTATTTGATCAAATTTATACATGGTACTTCCCTCTTTTTTCTTCTTATTAATTGCAGCTGGCATGTGGGATCTTCGGGGTTTCTTGAAAAAGGTTTTGTGCTGTCATTTTCATAGTGAATATCCTCTTCTTCTAAATCTGATAATGCTATAAATCTATTATTAACAGAAGGTAAATTCGAGTCTTTCTTTGCTTTATTTATAGCTGGAAATTTCTTTTTCCTTACGTAATATGTTCATATTGGTTTTAGTTTTTCTAGCATATCTATCATTTTCTATAATCGATTTAGCTTCGTAAAATGAAAAATTTGCAATGCCATTAATTCCTGAATATTACTATGTTTTTGAAAACTGGGCAATCCTTACTATTCGCCATATGATTATTCCTACAGAGACAGCATATAAAATCCGAATTATTTTGTGCACGAATTAGAATTGTGTGGACCTGCACATTTTGAGCACCTTTCCTCTCACGGCATTGGGCGCGAATATGGCCGAAACGCCAGCATTTTAGGCATTGCATAACCTTTTTTACATACGGTCTAACTGGACATTTGACTGAGTGTATCGCTACCTTATCTGGAATTCTGGATCCTCTGAAGTAATTATAACGCATTGCGATTTAAATCTGCGGTGTATAGTATTTTTTGGTGTAAAACATTCACACATCGATTATTGTACTATCCGATACGATTTCACTTTTAATATCGTCCTCTGTGAGTTCGATATCTACATCAAAAATAATTCCTTTCTGATTAATAAATAGTTTGGTATATTATGCTATTAAATTATTTCTATTGAAAAAATTCCCCATCGAGCAACTATTTGCCACATTACCGTTACTTAAAACATTTTTACTTTATTATTTCCGAGCACTAATATGTCTAACAGATCCGATTTCAGATTTGGAAAAAGACTTATGAATCATTTTTCCAATCGCCATCGGATGTAACCGACCGATGTTTTTATTTCTTGATTCGATATAGATATTAGTACGGCCCTGTGTCGCAACTTTCATATCGCAGTTGTATATCGACCTTTCTCTGATTGGTAGATTCGTTACCCGCTGTTGTGTCCATCGAATCCGAGCAGCGTCCACATAATTTTCCCTTGTTTGACCTCATTTTGTTATGACTGCAACTTGCGTTATTTCAATTAATTTTGCTTCGTCATTATGTATTGTATATCTCTTTGTTCATACAAGTATTTATTTCCCCACTCGTTTCCATCGTATTTAGCTTTTCCATAGTCACCTCTTTACTTCTTCTAGTTATTCTACGATCACCAACGCCGTCATTCTTGACACGTTTTTGAACGCCACTTTTAATTACACGCATATTAGATTCCATTTTTAAATTCTTTCCAGATTTAATTCTAGATATTCCACTGCTTACTTTTTTACCCTTAGATTTAACATTATTCACTTTTTTGTTTTCACAATCACCTTCACTAATAACACATTGTTTTCTTTTGACAATTCATAAAATTCTTCAATACTCTCATTATCAGTATAATTAGTTTTCATAGCCTCAGCTACTGTTACACCTATTTCGGCGCATGACGGTACACTGTTATCGGGCGGGCGACCCGATACCTGCCCGTCCTCGTACTCCATAAACAAACACTATTCCTCACTATTGAATTCGATGTTGCACCTTCCGTAGTCAACTACCGACTCGAGATATTGTCTA
>NW_020536999.1:69364875-69404253 GCF_003426905.1 Ctenocephalides felis | reverse complement strand
GCAATTTTTGATTGAATGGTGAAATTCAGTGCGTGTACATCATTATTCTTTGCGGCAAGAATTGCTCGTTGACTTAACCAAGCATAATTCTGATAATTCTCACTAATGTTCATTACTCGAATTTTTACGTACGCGTGAAGTTCCAGCAATTTGCATTAAGGCACGATGCCATGCAACTCTAATTTCTTAGCTATAAATAATTGTCGAAAAAATATGTTCGTGCGTTCGGGAGTTATACGTCAGGAAGAAAAACCCGACTTATTTTTATATATATGTAGATATATATCCGCGAGTAAAAAGGTCCATCACCTATATCTCAATAGTCACTACAATGAAGAATTTTTTACAATATTTGCCAGCAGAGGGAAAGATGTATAACTAGCTAACACCTTGATTCTTTCGTTGTTAGGTTTTTTGGTTGTTAGCATTGTTTAGTTTACGAGACCTCAATATAATCTTAAGTATTCGTTATTTAATTGTTAATTTTGAGTTCAATTCAACAGTTTTTTATAAAACTTCTATAAAAGCTTTCATGTGGGTGAGGCAAGAAGGTCCAACTAAAACTTTACGCTGTAAAAGGGGTAAAAAACGACCAGGACCTGGAGACAAATTTTTGAAAAATGGTAAAAAAAAAACATAGTTATACAATGATGAATTAGCTGTGCATTTTACTGAACATAGTTGTTTGTTTGATATGTATTATTTGTTTTGATGTACATAGTTTGGTTTTCAAAGTATAGTTGCCAAAAGTCAAATTAGATCTTTATGTACCGCACTTAGAACTTAGGGGGCGTCCATTAATCGCGTGAGCTAGATTTTAAAGATTTTGGACCCCCCCTCCCCCTTGGTGATACGTGGTGATATTCAAAATGACCCCCCCCTCCAAACATCACGTGTATTTTTAGTTGCGTGAAAAAACTAAAATTGTTAATATTTTTTTTGAATATTTTGATTTCTTTTTAAAAAAATCAGTTAAAAAATAAATGTGTTATCTTACCATACCCATCCCTCTGCCCACGTGATATTTTGTGATTTTTGTCAAACCCCATCCCCCTAAAAACATCACGTGATTAATAGACGCCCCCTTACGAGCCCTATAATCTGTTGTGATGAATTAACTAGTATTAAGACGCTTTTACACATGACAACCCGAACAGTTATCCCTCCATTGTATGATAAATTATTATTACAATTTCTTTAATAAGGCGATTATTTTATTGATGCAGCAATGCCGGCTATTCTCACTTGGGAACATATTGCTATGTATATTTCCAAGTGAAAATTGTTGTCACTACTGCTTGACAACAGGATGCTCGATTCAGGTTCAGTTGTTCTAGCTTTACTTACCTTCGAGCGAGGCCAAAATATAATGTATATTTTTGTAAGGGAATTGCATTTTTACCTTTCTACAGTAAACTTTTCCAATTTTTGCCTCTACGCTTTCATGACTTTTAATACTTCTTCGTCTTCTTATCTTCTTTTAATGGCTTAAGATGCCTTTTTGCCAAGGATGTAACATAGCCCAATTCGAATTTAGAACATTCACTCACTATTATTTTAGTCTTTAGTACCGTTTACCGGTTGAAATTACATAGTATCAAAAACTCATTGCAAAATGTAGAGAACACTGGGGTTGATGAATGTAGAAATTTCAAATACAAATAATTAATGAAGTGGTATTGGAAGTTTTTGAGAGATGTTTTTTTCATAAATAGCCACTTATTTATTTGACAAACAAATATCAGCATCCAGAGTCACATTTTAGAATTTAGAATTATAGCTAAGTTCAATAATCTTTGTTTGATCATCATCGATATTGAAAGGCAATATTTAGATAAGTTTGTAATGTCAACTTTGACGGTCTGAAGGCCAAAATCAAGATTTAGACTAAAAAAATAATTAAAAATTTTTCTATTCAATTTCAAAGATATCGAAAATTTGATAATTTGAAAGGTGTATAACATGTAAAAGTGTACTGTATATATATCATTCTACCTTGTTACCTTTTTTCAATTGTCACAAGTCTCGCCGACTTTTGGGCTAATGGACAAAATGGAAAGGATAGTTTGGTTTGGTAAAAAAATATTGACTATGTATATCGTTTCACTCCGATGTACTCTATTGGATTGTCATAAGTCTTTGATAACATAGATTCGAGCAAAATGATTCGAATTACTACGAAGACCCTTTGGGCTAACGGTCGCTTTTCGAGATCAGCACGAGCGTATCTATCTAGGCTACCGCCGAGCGGACCATACGGTGCGTCTCGTTGTAATCATATGCTCGGACATGACCTGCCTTTATCGAACAAGTCGTTTTGTAATAGTTTGAGAGCTGAATAAAGTAATATTTAAATTAAAAGGACAATCGTTAATTGAAAGTTTAAAACAAAGCTTAGGAACATTGTGTTGCGCTAACAACAGAAACGGATACTATTGCTAGGATTTGACTTTAGCGAAGGAGGTAATTAAAGGATCAATCAAATTTCACAGTCGAAGATTATTTCAGAACAAAAATAATTATAGTTAATATATAATTTTAAGCAATCAATCAATCGAGCCGGAAATATAGCCCATAAAGTTCATATATAGAGCGGGTTTTAAAACCTAAACTGTGGTGTGACAAGATAGATTACAAAATGTATAAGAAGTTCGTGATCCACCGAGATGCTGCCGAGCTCTATTAAAATTACATTTTGTTTATATTTTCTAAGAACCAGATATATTTAGATAATGGCTATATCAGACCGATTAAAAGATGATAAGTAGTTTAATTATTGTATATTTAAATATTAAGATTTATAGATGATATGTTGCTAAGTTGAAGTTTGTTAGATAAAATTTTAGATATTACTCCTTGACTGTTGATTTAAGACTGATTACAAAGATTTTACAATTTTATATTATTTTTCTGGTTGGCCCATTTTGTGGAATTAAGCGACATCCCATTACAATTTCGGATCCAATCACGGTGGGCCGGTGATTGCATGGTACGTAGAATTAAACCGGGTAATTCATCACAGGTGATTTCTTAGAACTATAGGTTAATTGCGGAATGATATATTTAGGGACAGGATGCATGACAATAATATGGATTATTTTAATTTGAAATAGTATAATGAAGGATTAGGGTTTATTGCTGCTCTCCCGTATAAAAGTAAAAAAAATATAATTAGACCAGGGTTGGGAGTGAGGCGTTAACAAGGGTTTGTATTACAGGTATCTTATAGAAGAATGATAAGGATCATAAAGCGTAGATAAAAGAGCGGAGATAAGGGTCTAGGTAAACAGAGACATAAGAGTGTTGGCATAATATTACATACTGTTCAATTATGTTTTTTTGCGTCATAACTCGTTTTAGGGCTCGCTCGTAGGTAAGCGGTTAAGAGCGACGGGACTTGTTTCAGAGGTCCCAGGTTCGATACCCACTTCGAGCAGCCTGTTGTCAGGCAACAGTGACAACGATTTTCACTTGGAAATATAGATAGCAATATGTTTCCAAGTGAAAAAATAGCCCTTGCCCGGCATTGCTGCACCAATAAAAAAGTCAGCCCTATTAGATTAATTCTAATAACAAATATCATCAAATATGGATGGATTAACCATTGGGTTACCATCTGAAAATACGAAGTGAGGAGAAGTTTCAGCCCAACAGCTCATAGAACGTAAGGTTCTGATTGCTGTTGAAAATATTCAAAAAAAAAAAACTCGTTCGATTTATTTTTGTTTACAAACTTTGGGACCGTAACCGTGAAAACCAAGCAACATTTCTCATGTGATAATGCTAGCTTTAATAACACATAATTCATTCAATAACAACGATCATTCAAATAGTATTTCTAGTTCCACATAAGTAGTGATATTTTTCCACCAGCTCTTCGTTTCTGAAGGTGTGTATCCACTAACCAGTAAGAACAAAAAGAGAAATAAATCCGGTCAGCTCATATGATCGGAAAGTAATGTTTGTGCCTCTGATGTATATTATGACCACAGGCAGTAACTTGCAGTAACTGACGGTAACAACTAGGCACAGGAAACGAATGCTTCAATATCGTTATGTGTATAATTTGTTCTGTGATTGTAGAATCATCGATATGCTCCAAGGATACTCTACGATAAATATATAAAGTTGTTTATATCATGCATTTCCTCGTGATGATGATGGTGGAATGAACAAATCGACTTCAAATTAAAGTAAATCTTAGATAGGGTTTATTGATTTTCTTGTTGTTTGATTATTTTGCTTGATATGTTTATTACTTTTTATGCTTTTATTGATTTCTATTGAGTTGGATGCAGGACCAATGATCAATGATGTAGTAATCTACTACTATAGTGTCAAGAGGTAGTGATATTGACTTGAAAATATGGATCAAAATTTTTAATTCAGGACCAATGATCAATGATGTAGGTAATCTATTACTATAGTTTCAAGGGGTAGTGATATTGACTTGAAAACATGGATTAAAATTTTTAATTCAGGACCAATGATCAATGATGTAGGTAATCTACTACTATAGTGTCAAGAGGTAGTGATATTGACTTGAAAATATGGATCAAAATTTTTAATTCAGGACCAATGATCAATGATATAGGTAATCTATTACTATAGTGTCAAGAGGTAGTGATTTTGACTTGAAAATATGGATCAAAATTTTTAAATCAATTGCACATCATCTTAGTAATACGACGATGAATGGATAAATCATCACATTTAGTCTTTGCTGATTTGATTTGGATTAGGCAGAGGCTACTGTAGATATTTCACGATAAATATATAATGGTGAAACAATGATGATGGTGGTTATTGGAATGAATCAACTGGCTTCAAATTAAAGTGATTCTTGGACAGGTTTAATAGTTCTCTTGGTGCTATGGTTGTTGAGCTCAACTTAATGATTATTAAGTTTTTGTGCATATTTTGACTCGAATACAGTGGAATTCAGGATCAATAAATTGACTTCTACGACAAAGTTCATTGGTTCTCTTAATGTTATGATCGTCTTCCTGTGTTTTGCTTCTTGAATCTAAGTCGATGTTGTTCAATTGAAGTTAAGCAGTTAATTTAGCGATGTAGGCAATCTACTGGTGTCAAGACAATTTTTTTTATGAAACATTCAACATTTGAGTAGTACGTTGTCAGGTGCAAAGAAATATCTTATATCAGTCTCCTCTAGTTTGGGTTGGATTTTAAATTAACGTATGGAAATTTTTAAAGTTTTCTACATATTATGATTAAGAAAATTTCATCTCTGTGACATCATGTACACACTATTTTTACTATACGAATCCAATTCATTTTCCTCCATCAAAGTAAGGATTGTTTTCTGTATAATAGCTTATTTGAAGAATGCAGCATTTAAATTAATGAAAAAAATTTTCCGCAATAAATTGATCTGAACAATGAACCAATGCTTTTTCTCTATTGTATAAGACTTGGCAATTACTAGATTCTAGTACGTGAGAGAATAATGCAAGCATCACGTGGAATAAATATGTCAATTAGTGTGGTCAACGTATAATATTAATAACTTTTTTATGTTACATTTAATCTAATTCTTTTCACACAATAGCTCTTTAATAATATGTAATTCCATCTTACTGTCGTCCAGCATGTTTTATAGCATGTCGTGTCATGTCATGTCAAGTCGTGCCTTGTCCAATGTCAACATAGAAGACACGGCCTCCGAAAGCATTTAGTTTAGACAGGAGCTAATTTGTAACGATATGTTGATCAATGTTTTGTGATGGTAACATGATAGGATTATTAATTGACATTTTGATACAGAATAAAGAAAAACATGTGTTTTTAATTATTTTACAACTTTGTTATGCAATATCGTTGTATGGTGATGATGGATTTATACTGGCTTCTATATTTGGTTTGAAGGTGTCCTTCTTTCGGAGTGATGCTGCTATTTAGAATAT
This sequence comes from Ctenocephalides felis, assembly GCF_003426905.1. Lineage (NCBI taxonomy): Eukaryota > Metazoa > Arthropoda > Insecta > Siphonaptera > Pulicidae > Ctenocephalides > Ctenocephalides felis. Next base: position 69,398,326 of record NW_020536999.1, on the reverse strand, counting down.
ATTTTAGTATTTTACCTTGGCACCCTCACTGGATCTCTAAAAACACCTGTAAATACACGTGGATGTCAGTAGACAATGAATACATAAGAATGAAATCCAGGATTATTACTAATTGTAATTGAACTTATATCAAAACTTAATCCATTTATACATTTTTATATACATGACTGGATTGACATACAAAAAAGGCTGTAAGATTTTACTTTTTGGACCTCAAGAAAATGTCATCCTTGGACCCCAACAATCATTTCGTAGGTCAAGAATAGGGTTGGTGTACGATAGGGTTGAAAGTAGAAAGAAAGTAAGAAATTATGTGAATTTGTCATTACATTATGGCATTGCAAATATGCGATTCTTTTTTCCATTTTGTATGTTTAAATGTTTAATAAAACAGTTCTTTGTCCACAAAAGACTTCTTAGTTTTTGTCCAGCACGAGATAGATCTCGTGCCGAATGCCGTTACTCTGCTTTTCAAACTGGACTTTCTTTTTGCGAAATTTATTGTACTGAATGATACTCGATTCACGTTATCGTTTTATTTTATTTCAAAATATGAACAAATAGAGTCGTATACTACTACAGTATTTAATAAACATCGATCAAATCACTTTAATTATAGTAATAAACTTAATTACAGCACTCGCAGGCATGTGATGCTTAAGAACAGTTGTCAACGGTTTATGAAATATCATCTCGTTGTACGGTGATAGTAGATACAATCGATTTTTTGCTTTTATTTTTTTATCGCTTTTATTATTTATGTGTCATTTACAATATTTTGTTATAAAAATATGTGGAGCACGTGCATTTATCATCAAGTAACAATAATTATTATTTTTTGAATAAAGATATTCTTAAACATTCAAAAATTGTATGAAACTGTACATATTTAGAGGAGATAGGAGCTTATTATAAAGGTTTTTTTAAATTAACATATCTTGAGATCCACTAATTATATTTCTATAGAATAAAAATGAATTTTTAGAAAAAGTGCGGTGTTATAACCCCATATTTGGGGGTGAGCAAAAAAATGATAAAAATGCCTCTGACAATTTATTCTTTACTTATTTTTGAATAGACTTGATTCTAAGTAATTCTTTTCATGAAACTATAATTAATACAAATAAAATATATAACGTCTCCCGTAATTTAAATTTTTATCATAAATCACCATAAACTACAATTATCATCATAATCCAAATAAAATATAATACATAAGGTTTATAGTAACACAAATTACTCATGCACACGTCTTACAAACTTGGCATTTCATTCTTCTTCACTTGAGTCTGAATATATTTTATTTATTTATTTTATTTATTTATTCATAAGCAAGCCGTAATCAATAATAATAGATATTATTTCAGGCTCTTGTCAAGAAAATTAATTAATTAATAATTCTTGTATATTATAACTAAACCCAAGGTTTTGTTTAAACTAACCCCAGGTGTGATTTTTCACATAAATATAATTATTTATACAATATTTCAATCACGTTACATATTATAGTATTATAGATTGATGTGTTTGAAGCGAAGATATATACAATTTGAAATAAGTGATAATAATAACGCAAACCCAAGTCATTTCATATTACCTGGCAAAAATGACGGACTTGCACAGTTTTGTTTATTGCGTCAGTCTGCGGGACACTAGCTATGGGAATATTATGCAGGACGTATTTATTTATTTATTTATTCATAAGCAAGCCGTAATCAATTATAATATATATTATTTCAGGCTCTTGTCAAGCTTATTCATAATTAATATTAAAAGGATAGTAATTTTATAATAATCATAGTAGCTGCACGAATTTGGCTTCTGAAAAAAAGAGCTGAAAAAAGCATTCGAACATTAAATACAATGTTCATCATCAAGTTCATCATATTAAAGTCTAGTTGAGCACCAGTCAAGCTCAAAATTCTACTCAAAGTTGTACTCATTTAAAAGCGTAAAAAATATAAATTGATAAAATAGCAAAAAAAAGAAGAAAAAACCATGGTTGTACAGACGATCAAATGGTCAGACTACATAGATAAAGGATAAGGATTATGCAAGAAAATAGTTATTGAAATCAAATTGAGAAAATTCAGTCACAAAAAGACAATTCTTTAAAAAGTTTAATTAGGAAAGCATGAAATTTTTTGCTGTCGGATATTGAGTGGAAGTTTATTCAAAAGCTAGACCGAATTACATATCCAACGGAGACAAAAATATTTTAATATTGTTTAAGATTCTATTGAAAAACTTATGTTACTAGTTACCCCAGTTACAAATAGCCTCTAGTTCTTGTTTCATTTTTTTTATTATATTTTACAACGTATATTGTTATCATAGGGATTAATCATCATGAAGAAGAATAATTGTTAATTACATTCTTATAAAAATGACACCAGAGTCAAATTTTTTCCACTAGTGTTTTTATCTGTCGCACTATCTGCATCAGCTTCAGTATCAGTCGCAGTTTGCTCTCCATCCTTATCACACATCTCAATAAAAACCGCTTCTTAATAATTATTTTATCAAAATAACGTCCATAAGAATAATTTAATCGTGCAATACGATACTCGTGGTTCATTATTTAACTGTATATCTGTATTGCATATAACCTTCTCGGCAAGTTTCTCATTACCCGAGATAAGAGTGCGGCGGTGCTACAGCTACAGCGTTTAATTTCCGATTGTGTTGTGTTTATCAACAATGTTAAGAGAAAATGAGCTCCTGCATTCCACGTAATTCGTCGGAGGAACAACGACATAACAGATGCAAAAAAGTGGAAGCGATTTTCACGCCATGAACTTATATCTTCTATATTTTACAATATGTTTGTATAGATTTAGATTTAGATTTATTAGATATACAATTCACAATTTTACAATTAAATAACAAAACAACCAAATATAAAATACAAATAAAGGAGTGCTAAACTAATTTAATTTTGAGTCTTGATTTTATGAAACTTGATATTACGTCTTCGTTTAGAGCATCTTCAAAAGTTGAGGTCCTGTATATCCATTAATTTGCAGAAATTATTTAAAAGTTTAGAAGCTTTTCTGAAAAAAAAAAACAGTATCAGAGACGAAGAAAAATATTTCACAGCTAAGTAATACTCAGTTATTGCCAAAAATTGCTGTATTTGTAAGATATCACATATAATCAATAAACAATTAAGATATGAAGGGGATGGTACCACTGTATTTCTTGAAGTCAAAATTAGTATACTCAGAAATGTCATAAAAACTGTTGGCTTTTAGTAAATTAATCAAAACGTTGTGGAATTTATGATTGCTTAGTTGACGTATTTGTAAAGGTAATAAATTGAACAGTTGAATACCAAAACCATCAATTGAATTAAAAGTAGTATTAAGCTTAAAAATCGATCCTTTGATAGTTCTATTTCTTGTGACATAGTGGGAATCAGACATGGAAGATAAAGTAAAGTACTGGTTGTTATTTTTCATAAAGAGAAGTGTAATAAGTAGGAATATGTTAGGAACGGTAAGAATGTTATATTTCTGAAAAAAATTCTATAACTGTTGAGAGAGAACATGATTCTTAGCGTTCTTTTCTGAAGTTTGAAAACATGTTTTAAAGATGCTGAAAAACCCCAAAATTGAATGCCGTAGACCAAATGCGAGTAGAACAAATACAATATAAACATGCCAATTTATATAGTAGTTGTGTACGGCATTGATTATTTAGTAGTGTCAGAGCTCTTCCACAACACATGTTGTACTAACAAAAAAAAAATTCAGTACAATTTATTTGATTTGTACTAATTCTGTTTCCATAGAACGCGCCACTAAAATACCTAGTTTGTAAGTTAAATCCCAGTTTTTTACATCTTGTTTTCCATATTACACGGTACTTACTCACTCGCCGCGTTCTAAGAGGGTTGACTGTATACCTACCTGGCATATCCAACGTGTTATTGAATCACGCACAAGTTAATTGTGCTTTCATTTACAGTATTGGACAATACGATAGGTAATGGGGTGTTAATTTGAAAATGAACATGACTTGACTTTGATTAAGGTAACCATACGTTCCAGATGCCGGAGCAATCCTGGATCACCTTGCGTTAATTTTTCTTTTAGAAACATTTGTCCCGCTTTCAGATTTATTTTTAACATCCCGTAGGGTGTTATTGTAATGGGCCAAAAATCTAAATTTAAAATTTTTACATTTCTCGACGTTTTGAAGGTTTCTGAACATTTTGGCATACCTCAGAAAAAATGGATGTGTGTGTGTATGTATGTATGGATACAAATTTCCAGTCACGTTTTCGAGCGCACGGATCAACCGATTTGAATGGTTCAAAACACATTCGATTCCTATTGATAGGGAGAAGAGCTGATTAGTTTTTGGCAAAGGCAGGTCCAGCCGTTTTGGAGATACGGAGCAAAGAGTGCAGAAAATAGAAATCGAGTTTTTGTTAGAACTAAGTTTTTAAGAGAACTAAGCGTCCAATTTAAATGATTCAAAGAACTTTCTGCTTGTCTTAACAAAATAATTGATTTTGGAAAAAAAAATTTGTTTGTTTTTTTTTTCAAAAAAAATTTTTTTTTTGTATATCGAAAATAATTCAGATTTTATTTTTAATAATGACTATAGTTCTAATATATTTTAAACAAATAATTTCAACTTTGCAATTCAGTTTATATAATTCTTATAAATATTAGACAATGTTACAATATTAATTATAATCTATTTGAAAACATTCAGTATTCCTCGAACATTTCGTTACGGTACGGGAAGTTCCAGCAATTTGCCTTAAGGCACGATGCCATACACCCCACTAGTTCCGGTTTGTGTCGTAAATTTGAAAATATTCCAATTTTTAATATTTAATTACTGAAAGTCATATTACTTACGATAATTATGCGGAATTTTATACAATGTGAAAAATATTCATTTTGGAGAAATATAAAAGATTTTGTACTGAGTAATTTTGATTAAGAAACTTACATTTAAAGTAACACAATATTATTAAATTCTGAAAATAGTGTTAGTTATATATAATATTTAATAAATAATGATTTTAAAATTCATATTTAGGTTATGTGATTTCACTAAAACCAGCTAATGTAGTATAATAACATAGTAATATAAATCAATGAATTGCAATAATACTACATTTGTTAATATTTAATTTGTGGAAATGTGTTATGTAGAAGTAAACACGTTGCAGATATAGACATGTAAAAATGCATTAAAAAAATCTGTACATTTTTAAAAGTCGACCTTTCATCGCAATATATTATTTTGTTTCCATTCATCTCAAAGCCAACTCGAAATTTATGACCAACTTGTGATGCCACAAGTTTTTAATATTCTGTTGCGATTTTTTCTATTTTTTTTATACTGTAAGGTCGCTCAAGTCGTACCACTACCTGTAATTGTGTATTTGTAGTAGTAGTAGCGTAATAAGTGTAATTTTAATTAATAAGTAATCTTTTTGTATAGCTTGTACAGTACACTTTTTGTCTACCTAGATTTTTGTCTCAATTGTAAGCCTATTATGACAAGGATATGATCTTGGCATTTTTTTTACTAATGTGCTTATTTCAAAATTGTGTAGGCATAATTAAATTACTCGCACTGGTAATAAAGAATGTTTCATTCATTTTTTGATGGGGCTCGCCTGTAGGTAAGCGGTTAAGAGCGACGGAACTTGTTTCAGAGATCCCGGGTTCGATTCCCACTTCGAGCAGCCTGTTGTCAGGCAGCAGTGACAACGATTTTCACTTGGAAATATAGATAGACCAATAAAATGTCAGCCCTATTAGATTAATTCTAATAAAAATCAAATATGCCATTGGATAAACCATTGGGTTGCCATATAAAGAAGTAAGGAGAAGTTTTAGCCCAACAGCTCATAGAACGTAAAGTTCTGATTGCTGTTCAAAAAATAATAATAAAAAAAATTTTTTTTTGATAAACACAAAAAAATAATTAATATATGCGTATAATTACAAGTTATATTAAGCAATAGTGCTCACGACCGCAAAAACTAACAATGAAAGAAAATACTTTTGTATGGGTTATCAAACATTGCCGTTTTTTTTAAATATTGTTAAAAAATATCCTAACTTTACTGGTTTTTGAGATATCGGTTCTGGACCTTTTTACCCGCGGTCCTTTAAGCCCCTCTCTATCTACCCTACATACTTCGTTTATTCTCATTATGTTGTTGGCCCTCAGACCATATTATTATTATTACGGAAAGCGGTCGACCGGGCAGCGGCGGGCAGAAACGCGGTGAGCTATTCGTCCAACCTCGAGAGCGCGGGTCGATGATAGGTCAGGTTCGCGATCTCGAGTAATATCAGGCAGGCAAGAAGCATCGTCTATAGAGTTTTTAGCCTTTCCTAGAACGTACAGATCATAAGGCTGCTCTTAGTTAATCGAGATGAACTTGTGTAGTAGACGAAGAGCTCAATAACAATTCAGAATGAAAACTGGATACGGTATTATAATACATTGCCACCGATTTACTTACCACATATAAACAAGAATTTACATTTAAGCTATTCACTAGTTATAACATTTTGAACAAGTGTGATATTGCCGTAATGGGGCATCCATCTCGTCAGAATTAGAGGGTGACAAAAAATCAAGAAAATTACGTGGGGAAATTTCAATCGGAGTGTGAAAAAAAATCATTTTTTTAAGTAAAACTTCTTTTAGGCGCGACTAGGGTGTAAATCCGTACAAATGCAACGGAAGTCCATTACGCCCAAACTGCTCGTCATTCGCTCTTGGTGAGATCTTTTCTATACGGGTCGATTGTGATTAGTCGTCGTGTATGTGAATAGATCTCTGTCGTTGTATGCGTACCGGCATCATCGTTGTATGCGTACCGATATCAACAAGGAATCGGCATAGATAAATAAACATTTTGAAGTTACATCGTAGTACAAATCTTGATTCTGAAGTCTGAATTAGATTTTACCCTGTTCCTTAAAAATAATACAACAAATTAAATATTTGAGCCATGTACTAAACGTAAGTTTATTGATTAGAAATTATTTCTATATTATTCGTAGTTTCTATAAATCTTTGAAATTATTAAAATGGAAAACATTTTTTAGGCAAAACACATATTACAGCTGTTCAAAGAATGAGATTATATCGCCAGCGAAAAAGTAAAAAATACAAGCAGTCAATGAATGTGTGTTAATTTTAATTACATGAAGTTCTTCAAACACAATTATTACATGATGAGTGAAGTTACGAAAACATTTGTTTAGGCGTTGTTTAATATAATCCACTGTGTGAACGAATATTATAGAATTTATTATTCAGCAATTACTTCATTTCTCTAATGAAGGTTCATTTCTAAATGCTAATTACAATGACAAACCGATCATGTCGTATTTGAAGTATGACTTTAATTACATTGTTTTTAAGTATTATACATATTTTAATGCTATTATAAATATATAATTAATAATTTATCATTATATAAATATGTATTACGGTTGACACTAATAGATTTGTACATCACGAGTGTTACTATATTACTAATAAACATTATTCAAAATTGTTATATGATGTATTTATTTTTACTTAAATGTCATCTTGTACAGTGGCAAATATGTTTTACTTCAGTCGCGAGTGAACCTTACGCGCACTCTTTTTTTTTAAATTTGATGATTTTTCTAGATATATACTAGTAATACGCTTAATGTTTGGTGGGGGAAGGGGGTTAAATTTAAATATCATCACGTATCATCAAGGGGAGGGGCCCCAAAAATCCTTAGAAATCAATCACGTGATTAATGGACGGCCTCTAAAAATACGTTTCTTGTAAGACGCGCCGGTCTTCTCGAAAACTATTGCTCTAAATTCTGCCCACGATTTGTGGAACATGTTTGCATAATAATTAGGTATTGGATCAACTAATTCCCTTATAATGGCGCTAATTTATTGCTCCTTTGCTATTCCATAAGCTCTCAGTTTACGAGATGAAATCAATTACGGTTCGGCAGATTGGCGCGTACGGAAGAGATCGGCCGAGACCGTTACCGTATGGAATAACATAACCGTTTATGCATTATAAACCGTCACGTACTGATGTATTGATATATCATGAACACTTTTTATGAACACCACCACGGAGTAAAAGTTAATTTCATTATATCATCTTAAAAACTTATGATACATTTAATTATAATGTTTATTATATATAAAAAATTATAAATAATTGAAATTTTTGTTTTGAAGTAAAAAGTATTGGTTCAAATGGTTTAATTGGTATTGTTTTATTCTGAATTTGTCCACACGAATATTAATTTAAATATTCTATAATTAACAGAAATGTCTTGCTCAATATTTTTGTCTTGCCAATTAATCACAACAAAAACAGTCGCTGGTTGTTTTTTTTTTACTCTTCTACGTACTAAAAAATATAAGGGAAGGATGTGGTTACTCATATCATTTCTTCTATTCGCCTCAGCCCTGTCTGTGAAAATTTGCGATTTTTTTTTTTTTCTCATTTGATCAAAAAATCGTTTAGGAAAAGTTTGTCTTCTAAAAAATTATTGCGCGCCAAACCTTGACTATTAATTTCAAACCTTAATTTTTTTGTGAATTTGTAATGCTTGTTTTTAAATGTTTTATATTTTTTGTGTTTGTTTAAATGAGATTTTATAATAATTAAAATTCAGCATGTACCTTTTTTTGTTTTGTTTCGCGATAATTTGAATAGACATTGAAAAATATTTTTAATTGGATCGATAGAATAAATTTGCAAATAAACAAATTATTTTATCAAAATTTCATACCTGATATTTTATTATTACAAAAACTATAGCCTTGGCCGCTTTGCTTTATTTCGCGGGTACCACCTTAGTTGGAGAGCTGGTGGGTGTTAAATGTAATTATCTACTAATGTAATTGACAATGCCATTTTTAAATATTATAAGAATTAAAAATAGGATTAGGAAATTCGGTTAAAATTTACACTAAAATTTCGGTTAAAATCCAATATTTGAATGAAAATTAAACGAACACATGTTAACTAAAATTGCCTTACTCGTATTTTTGTAATGTTTATCATGCATATTTTATTTAATCATGTTCATTTATTTATTTATAATTTCGTTGAATCAAAAAACGTGAAATGTGTTTGAAAACAATTATTGATATTAATTTATTGAAGATGGTTATATTAATATACTAGCAAACCCGACGAACTCCGTTTCGCCACCAAATGGTTTAGTGAGAAAGATGAAGAAATTTTTTGTTTGTTTTATATTTGAAAAGGAAAAAATTGATTTTATTGCACAACAGTAATGAATTTATTTCGATTACAAAAATGTGTTTTTTAGTTGAACTTCTCTAAGTAAATGAAAGTGAATCCGCAAATTATCTGTTTCATTGAAGTGCTCTTTGGTAAACCACATTTTTTGTTTTTTAGTCTGACGTTAACACAAACAAAGCGGATGGTTTTCCAACTCGTGAACAGGCTACGTATAATTGCCCGTGTGAAAAACAATGATTTTCTAAATAATCTATTTGAAATTTATCCCGCAAACACTAAGCGATTGGCCTTGCGACTTGTTATTGCGAACGCAAGGCGAACTGGAAATTGCAATCGTTTGAAGTCAAACGGAAGACCAGTCGGAATCATTGGTATGTCACCAAATCGCAAGCAATTTTTGATTGAATGGTGAAATTCAGTGCGCGTGCATCATTATTCTTTGCGGCAAGAATGCAAAATTGTCGAAATCGGTTCATGCGTTCTGGAGTTATTTCGTCAGGAAGAAAAACCCGACTTTTTTTATATATATATTTAAAACCCGAAAATTTTTATATATATAGAAGATAATGTTTTTTGATAAATGCTTTTGAATAATATAAGTATTGCTACTACATCTATTTTGTGAAGTTATTATACAGAATCTGCAGAATTACTCAGAAGGAAAAAGTAAGAGGGCGTCCATTAATCAAGTGATTAATTTTTAGAGATATTTGGACCTCTGCCTCTTCTTTGGTGATACGTGGTGATATTTAAAATTTCTCCAACTATCATAACTCTTATTTTTAGTGCCTAGAATAAACGTTAAATTTTTGGATTTTTTTTTAAATATATTTTTTAAATTTTGTTAAAAAATTAATTCACGTGATATCTTACTAAACCTTCCCCCCCACGCGATATTTCATTATTTTGTATCAAACCTTTCGCTCCCTTTTAAGCCTCACGTGATTAAGGGTGGCCTAATTAAAATGTAATTGTCTATTTGTATAACTCGATGCGAATTGTAAATTAACATATCGCAGAGTACGGATAAAATTAGACTAAAACGTTTATTAATATCAAATTTAATATCCTTATTTATTTTTGCCTTACAGATATTACGACTTGAGGTGTATCGGCGATCCGTTGCGTACAAGAAGGCGAGCCGAAGAGCCCATGCTGTTCGGCGTGCAACGGTAAACGTTGACCCCGGGCTCTCTCGCACTTGGAGTCAATGCTGCTCGCGCCCGATCAGCCATCGGACGACATGGGGAAGGTGACAGAAAACAAAATGAGATACCAAAAGTTACCATATACCAAAAAAAACTAGTGGTGTATGGTAGCGTGTCTTAAGGCAAGTTGCAGGAACTTTTCGCACCCTAATTTACAATTTTTAAAAGCTTGAATTTTTTATTTAAAAAATTAATAATTTTAGAAAATGATAGATTTTCGGATTATTTTGAAATTTTCTTATTTTTTTTTAACTTCCCGTAGGGTAAGTTATTGTAATGAGCCGAAAATCGAAATTGAAAATTTTTACATTTCTCGACGTTTTGAAGGTTTCTGAATATTTTGGCATACCCAAGAAAAAATGGATGTGTGTGTGTATGTATGGATACAGTTTTTCGCCCACGTTTTCGGGCGCACGGATCAACCGATTTGAATGGTTCAAGAAACATTCGATTCCTATTAAAAGGGAGATGTGCTGATTAGTTTTTGGCAAAGGCAGGTCCAGCCGTTACGGAGACACGGAGCAAATTGTGCAGAAAATAGAAATCGAGTTTTTGAGTGAACGGAGCATCCGATTTGAATGATCTAAGAACATTCAATTAGTAATTGGGAAAAGTGGTTATTAGTTTTTGGCAAAGGCAGGCCCAGCCATCTCGATGATACAGAGCTAAATGAGTGGCAGTTATTGAGAGAACTAAGCGTCCGTTTCAAATGATTCAAAGAACTATTTGCTTGTTTTAACAAAATAATTGTTGTAGGAAAAAAAATTTTGTTTCAATTTTTTTTTCAATTTTTTTTTTCAAAAAATATATATTTTTTTGTATATCGAAAATAATTCAAATTTAATTTTTAATTCTGACTAAAGTTCTAATATACTTTAAATAAATAATTTCAACTTTGCATTAATTCAGTTTTTATAATTCTTATAAATATTAGACAATGTTACAATATTTATAATAATCTATTTGAAAACATTCAATATTCCTCGAACATTTCGTTACGATACGGACAGTTTCAGCAATTTGCCTTAAGGCACGATGCCATACACCCTATTAGTTTTTAATCTGATTTGGTAATGTGGACTTTTTGAATTTTTTTTCTGAAACATTTTTTTTTTAAATTCAATTTTTTTTGAAAATTTTCGAACGCGTTGAATTCAAGTTGGTTGATTCATATTGTTGAAATGTGGAGGACATTTTTTTGAACTATATGGGTGAACTTTAAACATTATAAATCTTGGTACAGATCACAAAGAAATGGAAATTACAGTCTATAAAATAACTACTAATTTGACGTGCATATGACTAAAAATAATAACTTTTTTACCTCCAAATAGCGTTATTTTTACATTTTTTAACTCAATCTCCGAAACCGCTAGACCTGCCTTCCCAAAAATTGATTCAATTTTTTATTCCGGGAAATATTTTTTGAATCATTCAAGTCAGACGCCCCATTCTCTCGAAAAGTGAATATTTTACACTTTTACTCCCATGTGTTCGAAACGTCTGTTTCTGCCTTTGCCAAAAACTAATCAATACTCTCCTCATCAACAGGGATCGAATGTTTTTTGATATGCAGGGATTTTTTATTTTGGTATATTTGTGATTACTATAGCTTATCCTACGGGATGTTAATCTGTAATGAATATGGAAATAGTCAAAACGAAGTGTTGATGAATTAGAATCTACAATATACTTACAAATAAAGTAACCAAATTATTGCATATTGCAAGTGCGTTTCAATAAAAATAAAAATACAAAAATATATATTAAAAATATATACACATTCATGATGAGAATTCTTAAGTTTTATATTGTACGTTCGGTGGTTTTCTTAAATAAATTTGGATATAATTATATAATATTTGAATAATTACTAATAATTTTAGTGTCATCTGAATATACTTAGAAACGGTGATAAGCTTTGAATTTCCATGTAATTATATTTTATTCTGAAGAAGTTTCTCAAATGTATTCATTGCTGTTAATAAAATGTATCGCGGACCTTTCGTAGAATCAATTTAATACCATTCGGGAATTCTGCATAAGGAACCATAAAAATATGATATATGTATATATACATGTACAATACATACGACCATACATACATATATATGCATATACATACACAAACACATTTATACACGTAATTTGATATGAAATTCAATACAGTGACAGTGACTGACATATATGTCCCATTTTTCTTTTTGATTTGATCTAACAAGCAATTCGAACTAATTTGTAAGTACATATATACATTTGCAAACATATCCATAATTATTACAGTTTTTTTTAGAACAATATGTAATTCAAGCTTACAGAACTTTTTGTCTTTCTATTCGGTGAATGATCTAACCATCTTTCATTTTAATTGATATTTGTTGAGGCGTGAGATACGCGATTTTGATATAACCTGTGTGTGTAAAATACGACAAATGGTCAAAAGATGTCTGATTAATATAGCTTACGATTTTTATAGCTTACGGGAAGATAATAAATAAATAGTTGATGTATGATCTTAAATTTGCAACAATTACTCTAAGTTCCGTTAATCGCAACTGTTCAAGCAAATTTATAAAACGAAGTAATCCATACCTTGAAACAGGCGAACTTTACAACAATATTACCACTCACAAATCAACTTCCACAACAAATCGCATTGATATTAAGAAACTCGTTTATATATTATATCAAGACTGTTTCAAATAAAGCTATATGTAGTAACCAGAGCAGGAGGTGAAATTTATGATAGTGTAAAACGCCTAACTGCACATTAACCTTCGAAGAGAATTAACCTCCTATCATCGAAATAGATTACAGTAATAAGGGAGAACCATGTTTCTTGTAATAATGATAAATTTGAAATTATTACCAGTTCTATTCGAAGGCATTCGTATCTGGATTGAGTCGTAAATGCCAGATAAATAAGTTTGGTATTTCAATAAATGGAATTTGTGATTGAAATTCCTTGGGTAAACATACTCTATTCTCTTACTGTAAGATAATAAGGACTACTTAATTCTAGCTGCTTCCTACAACTACACTCGGTAGATTAAAAAAAGAAATTAATTGAAAAAAGAATTGATTAAAAAAAGAAATCAAGAATTGAAGTTCCAGGTGGAACTTCAAAAAATATCTAAACTAGTGGTGCATGGCCTCGTGCCTTAAGGTAAATTTGTGAAACTTTCCGTACTGTTTTTTAAAGTTTTTAAAAGCTAAGAAAAAAACATTAATTTTTTTAAAGGTTTTGAAAATTTTTGAAAATTTTAAAACATTTGAAAAATTTGAATATTTAAAAAATTGGAGAAAGAGCTTTTTTAAAGTTATGAACCTTTTTGAACAAAAAAATTCAAAATGCTGATATTTCTTGAAAACTTAAATTTTTAAGATTTTTTTTTTGAAAATTTTAAAACTATTCATGTCGGTTTATCCATAAAATATGATTTTCAACATTAAATTCAAATTCAAATAGCATTATTTCTGGATCTCCGAAGTCGCTAGACCTGCCTTTGCATAAATTTAATCAATTCTCATTTCATCATTAAAAGTGACATGTTTTTGATACATTCAAATCGGAGCTCCGTTGTCTCAAATACTTAATTGCCATGCACTGCACTCTGGCTCTGTATATCCGTAACGGCTGAACCAATTTTTGACAAAAACTTACCATAGGAATCGAATGTTTTTTGAATGAATCATATCATTAAAATAATTTTGAACACATTATGAAACACACTTACATTAATTTTTTCTTAGGTATGCCAGAATGCTCAGAACCCTTTAAAACGTAAAGATATGCAAAAATTTTAATTTTCGATTTTTGGACGATTATTATAACTTACTATACGAAAAGTTAATTATTTAACACGTGTCATTGCCAATCTTTTAATTAACTTCCCGTAAGGCAAGTTATAGTAATCGCGAAAAAATCGAAAATGAAAAATTTTATATATCTTGACGTTTCAAAGGTTTCTGAACATTTTGGCATACCTTAGAAAAAATGTATGTGTATGTGTGCGGATACAAATTTTCGGCGACGATTTCGGGAACACGGATCAACCGATTTGAATAATTCAAAAAACATTCGATTCGTATTGATAAGGAGACGTGCTGATTAGTTCTTGGCGAAGGCGTCTAGCCGTCTCGAAGGTACGGGGCAAAAAGTGCCAAAAACGGTAACTCCGTTTTTAAGAAAACGGAGCGTCCGATTTTAATAATTCAAAAAACTTTTTACTTGTGTTAACAAGATAAAGAACTGATTAAATTTTAGGGAAGGCAGGTCTAGCGGTTATGGACTCTCAATAAAAATAAGTTAAAAAATTTCTTTTGGCGGTTAGAAATGATCATTAGACATATGCACATCAAATTATCAGATATTTTATAGAGATTTTCATAATGTGTTTTATTACATATTTTGTGTAATTTTTTTGAGTTCCGCACCAAGATTATTAATTACGGTTCGGGAAGTTCCAGAAATTTGCCTTAAGGCACGATGCCATGCATCCCACTAGTTTCTGTTTTAATTCCAATTGCAAGTGTTTTCATAAGATTTTCTCCGTTGTCCATACAAGAAACTGTTAGAAACTGACTGACTAACTGGCATCGGTGAAATCTGTCCTGTCTGATTATTTTGCATAATTTCTAGAACGTATTGTTTACTCAATGCAAACGCGGCGGACAAATAGAAAATGATATGAGCAAATAATACATACTACAGTAACATTGCAATTCTTATATGATAGATATATATGGGTAGAACGATGATGCATATATGGGAAATAATAGTAAGGGAGTCGAAGAAATGGAAAATTTGTGTGGAAAATTGAATTAGGACAATTTACGTGCTGAACTGAACTACAATTCAGTACTGGACATCATTGGACAGAATATTCAATGATTAATTGATACTGCCTTTTTAATTATTCGTGTCCCGAATTTTTTGTATTATTCTAAATATTTCTATCAAAGAATTATAATCAATGGACTTCTCTTAAAAAGTCGTTATAGCCTATCAAAATAGCTAATATTGTTTAATACAAGTCGGTAACATAAAAATATACAAAAAGTAATACTAAAACAATATCTGTCAGGATGCAAATATTCTAAGAAAATTTATCAAAAATTGTACTATTTAGTAAAGAAATAGAAATGTATTCTTGCAAAAACAAGTCAAATGACAAGTTTTACAACGATTTTCATTGAATGAAAATTATAATAAAATACTGATCATAATTAAAATGCATATACATTTGTCTTTTTTAAATTTTCATACATTACAAACGCAAAGTAATATTATTACCCTTATCCTTGTTCGTGGGTTTGTAGTAAGAGATTTGGCTTTGAAAACACAAGATTTCAGGTTAAATTTCTACTTTGGACAGCCTGATATAAAGCAGTAGTGATACCGAAATGGAAAAAAGAACTATGTTTATCAATAAAAAAGCCTTCAGCTCAAAACATTTTTTAACTTCCGTAGGAGAGCACGTTATAGTAATCGCAAAAAATTGAAAATGAAAATTCGTATACAGGCGGTCCTCGACTTACGTCGTTTCGATTTACGTCGTTTCAAGTTACGTCAAACAATGTTTTGACACTATTCCTCAAGCATACGTCATTTTTTTCGATTTCCGGCATATCGGAGAATTCTGCCTATGCCTGGATTTAAAGCGGCTAAAGATCGTTTGACGTTGTTATTGGGTTCGAATGTTGAAGGTGATCTTAAATTGAAACCCCTTTTAGTTTATAGGTCTGAAAATCCTCGAGCTCTCAAAAATTACGTCAAGAGTACTCTTCCAGTTATATGGAAGGCTAATCCAAAGGCATGGGTTACATCAATACTTTTTGAAGAATGGTTTACTAAGCATTTTATACCTGAAGTGAAACAGTACTGTTCAAACAATAATTTGGCTTATAAAGCTTTACTTATTTTGGACAATGCTCCCGGCCAACCTGTGCGTATTGCCGATATTGATCCTCAAATCAAAGTCGTGTTCCTGCCTCCCAACACCACTTCGTTGTTACAGCCGATGGATCAAGGAGTTATCGCGTCTTTTAAGGCCTATTATCTCAGGAGAACTTTTTCACAGGCTGTAAAGGCTAATGAAAATGATGGCATGGAGCTGAGAGATTTTTGGAAAAGTAATAATATCCTGCAATGCGTAAAAAATATTGCTACTTCATGGGATGAGGTGACACCCAACAATTTAAAAGGAGTGTGGAAAAAGTTATGCCCATTTTTTTTGAGCCATCTGAAAGTTCTACATCTACAGATCAGCCAAATGTCGATGAGATCACAACTGACATTGTTCATTTGGCTAACCGTTTCCCTGACATTGCAGTTACTACTGATGATATTGATGATCTGTTAAGCTCACATTCGCAAGAACTGACTGATGAAGATCTTATTGAATTGGAGGCACAAGTACAAAAGGAAGCACTCGAGTCACAAGAAATAGCTTCTTCTATTAGTGACTCTGAAAAAGAACTTACTCTAAAAAAACTTTCCGTAGCCTTTGCAAATTTGAAGAATGCCATGAAAATTTTTGAAAAAAATGATCCTAATTTTGAGAGAAGTTTTAACGTTAATAACAAAATTTGTGCAGCCTATCACTGTTACCAAGATCTGTATGATAGCAAGAAGAAAGAAGCCAAGCAATCTAGAATTGATAGTTTCTTTAAGCCAAAAGTTTAATTTATTATTTATCATTACATATGTATAAGTTTTATAATTATAATTAAAATTAATACACACAAATACCAAAAAATAACTAGCAATTTCATAAGTGCATAATATATAATTATTTTAAGAACTTACTTTTAATAATAAAGTACGTCCTTTGTTATAAATGCAGTTTTTTTTATTATTTCGAGTCCGTGTGGAACCTAACCCTTGAGTTTACATGTAAACATATGAAAAATATGTCTCGACTTACGTCGTTTCGATTTACGTCGCGTATTTCGAGAACCTAACATGCCGTAAGTACGAGGACTGCCTGTATATCTTTACGTTTCAAATGTTTCTGAACATTTTGGAATACCATAGAAAGTACATATGTGAGTGTGTGTGCGTGCGCGTGCACGTGCACGTGCACGTGCGAATACAAATTTTTGTCGACGATTTCGGGAACACGGATCAAAAATATTAAAAAAAAACACTTGGCTCGTATTGATGGGGAGACGTGCTGATTAGTAGTTTTTGAGAGAACGGAGCGTCCGATTTGAATGATTTAAAAAATATTTCACTTGTGATAACGAAATGCAGAATCAGCGGTTTCCGAGATACAATAAAAAAAGTTAAAAATGCCATGTCAAAAATGATTATTAGACATATGCACATCAAAATATCAAATGTTTTATAGAGATTTGAATAATAGGTATAAATTGTGTTTACATTTCTAGGAGTTCCGTACCAATGTTAACCGTTATTATTTATTACTTGATTATTTGATCTTGATTTGTTATGGTCTGATTTATACTTGTTAACTTCCACTTGTTAATCGGCCTAAAATCGAAATTGAAAATTTTTAGATTTCTCCATGTTTTGAAGGTTTCTGAATATTTTGGCATACCTCAGAGAAAAGGGATGTGTGTTTGTATATGTAAGTATGTATGGATACAATTTTTCGTCTAGGTTTTCGCGCGCACGGATCAACCGATTTGAATGGTTCAAAAAACATTTCATTCCTATTGATAGGGAGATGTGCTGATTAGTTTTTGGCAAAGGCAGGTACAGCTGTTTCAGAGATATGGAGCAAGGAGTGCAGAAAATAGAAATCGGGTTTTTGAAATATCGGAACATCCGATATGAATGATCCAAAAAACATTCAATTCGTAATGACGGGCAGAATAGGTGATTTTTTGGCAAACGCAGGTCAAACGGTTTTGGAAATACAGAGCTAAATGTGCAAAAAATGGCAGTTTTTGAGAGAATCAAGCGTACGATTTGAATGATTCAAAGAACTTTCTGCTTGTTTTAACAAAATAATTGCTCTTGGAAATAAAAATTGTTTCATGTTTTTTTTTTTTTCAATTTTTTTTTCAAGAAATATTTTTGTATATGACTCACGTTCTAATACAGTTTAAAGAAATATTTTCAACTTTGCAATTTAGTTTATATAATTCTCATAAATGTTAGACAATGTTACAGTATTTATTTATAATAATCAATTTGAAAACATTTAATATTCCTCGAACATTTCGTTACATTAGGGGAAATTCCAGCAATTTGCCTTAAGCAACGATGCCATGCACCCCACTAGTTTATCTATGGATCTGAAATACATAATTAAAAATACATCT
Source organism: Ctenocephalides felis (assembly GCF_003426905.1). Classification (NCBI taxonomy): domain Eukaryota; kingdom Metazoa; phylum Arthropoda; class Insecta; order Siphonaptera; family Pulicidae; genus Ctenocephalides; species Ctenocephalides felis. The sequence continues at coordinate 69,379,555 of NW_020536999.1, read as the reverse complement.
GGTCCTTTGTATAACTACATAGTCGATCTTATAACTAACAATTTGTATCGGATTTTGGTAGCAATTTTGTATCACTTGGGTTCTTTAGTTTTCGATCTAATGAATCGCAATTTTATCACTGGCATTTGGGTATTTTGGATTCCCTAGTTTTCACCAGCTCTTCCTTTATTTATTGCATATATGCATCCTATCTATATGTTGTGCAATTATATGCACAAATGAAACGTCTCATTCTTATTCTGATTTATATATAATGTGTGTGTGTGTTATTCCGGAAGATACGTTTCTATCGTGCCAAATGCAAATAAATGCAGCGAACTGATCGATCTTTTTCGATTTAGAATTTGTTATTGATTTATCAATGCGATTCTTTATACTTTTGCTTCTCATGTATTGATTGACATTTCCATAAATTGTATATGTTGTCGGGCACTGATACCATGCAGTTAATTTTATTTCATCAGGATACAATGTAAAAGGAAAATTAATGTTGTGGGTTTTCTGGAGTAAATTGAATGAGAAGTTTCTTTGAAATATTAAAATTTATAATAAAATACATACAATTTATTTAATCAAAAAATCGGATTTACTAATTTTATGTTTTCTCGACGTTTCAAGCCATTCTAAATAGAATGAATGTGTGTATGTGTATGTGAACAGATTTTTTGCCGTAAATCGACGTTTTCTCAAAAACGGCTGGACCGATTTCAGAAATTTAAAAGCCATTCAATGTATCTCGATGAGGGCCTGCGTTTCTCAGTTTTGTGCGATGATCGGTCGAGCCGTTTCTTTGTAAATCGCAGAAAAGTGAATTTTTTTTCGTACACATTTTAGCCCACAATTCTGAATTGATTTTGAAAATTCAAAAACTGTTCGAAAGATATTGGTTGGGGATCGTGCTGATTAGTTTTTTTTTTTGTAAAGATCAACCGGGCCGTTTTCTTGTAATAAAGTGTTAAAATTTTTGTTTCGACGATTTTTATGATTTTTTTTTTGATGGTAGATACCATTTTTATAGATCATACTAAAATATCACGGCCTTACGACAAGTCGTTTAATTTTAAAAATTCTTCAAAGTTTGCAAAAATTAGTATCGTTTTTTTGGTATATTTCAAAATTAGACCTTTGATCGACGTTTTCTCGAAAACGCCTAAACCGATTTCAGAAAATTAAAAGCCCTTTGAGGTAACTCAATGTGGACTATCGTTTGTCAGTTTTGTGAGGCGATCTGCCGAGCCGTTTCTTTGTAATTTGAAAAAAGTTTTAAACGTTTCGTCTACATTTAAGCACATACTACCGAACCGATCTACCGAGCCGTTTTCTTGTAATTAACTGTTGAAAAAAAAGTAAGCCGATTTTCATGGAGCTTTTTTTGGATATATATATCTTGGTCTTATAGAACTTACTGATAGATTACGACCTTACGACAAATAGTTTAATTTTAAAAATTCATCAAAGTTTGAGAAAATGAGTAGTTTTTTTGACGTTTGTTAAAATTAAAATTAGACGATTTACTTAGTATAAAGATAGAGTACTTGGTCATAATGAACATACTAAACCATTAAAGTTCTACGGAAACTGGTTCAATTATAACAATTATTGATTTTTGAAAGTTTGCTCTTAGAAAATACTCTGAGGTAGCATGTTCATTCGTTTTTAATTATGTGTAATAGATCCACTAGAAATACTTTTAATCACTCATGAATTAATTTATTTTTTATTGATTATGCCGATTATTTACACATATCGGGAAGTTCGTGTAACTTGTTTTGAAAATTGTGTGACACAAAAACAAGTATCACAAATGTGAAAAGTACGTATGCAGAATTATATAAATTTTACTTCTACTACATACGTATGCACTTTATCATCAATTTTCTTCCATTTAATCTGAATTTAAGTATCTTTTCGCGTTATTCAGTTCGTTCGTTCGTGCAAGATGTTGTGTACAAATTGCATTATAGATTTTGAGATCTCTTGCAAGGTAATGACCCACACCTAACAGTAAATATACACTTAAACATTGATCGTGAACATGACACATCTGACCCGTAACCCGTATTTTAAGGACCGTATTACATTGCACACTTCGACGAACGGTTTGCGTTTTTGATCAGGGATTGGCAAGGAGGAGTAGTAAGGGAGCTTCTTTGAACTCTTCCATCGATGTGGGAAACACCTGATTTATTTCCATAGGTCCTGGTTAATGATGGTGACGGTGATTCTGGTGGTAACTGCTATTTGGAAGTAAAAATGATATTTTTGGAGAAATCAAAGTTTAAGGGGCACAACTAGTGTAACCGCCTAAAAAAAGGTGATTTTTGGGAATTTATATTAAAAAACTACTTTATCAGTCATTTCAAAATTTTAGAAATATATTTATACATGTTTTAAGAATATATAGTAAAATTTTTGAAGTAAAAAATTAAATATTTTTTAAGTTATCGTCGATCTCCAACGTCGCGACAAAAAAAGGCCCTCAACTGCTGCAGTGATTCTGGCCTTCTACGTGGATGAAATAAAAAAAAAATAATTCACGTTAAACTAGATATTATTGTCTGTAAAATGAACTACGATAAAAAAAATAAATCAAAAATTGACAAAATGGCGGCGTTTTAAAAATAAAAGTCGAATTTTACTCAAAATTTTGGTCGTTTTTCGACTGCCAAATTTTCATTTTTGATCCGATCAAAAATCGATAGTTCATTTTACGGAGAACTATATACAGAACATGTAAAAAAAATTGATAGTGATCGGATCATTCGTTTTTGAGTAATCACTGCAGCAAATTCGGAAAATGCTGTTTCGAGAAAAACGCGTTTAAAGATAAAATGATCGTTGTACTATATACTATATGTATACTTTTTAAATGGCTGTAACTCAAAAACTATTTGAGATATCGATTTGAAATTTTAATATGTTATTTTTAAAGGTGTAATTTACCGAAATATGAAAAACAAAAAACGATTATTTAAAAATTTCACACTAGTTGTGCCCCTTAATCTAGATAATGTCTTATGTCTTATTCTCAATGTATAATTTTGTTCTAGGTAAATTTAACATTATTGGAAATGATCTGTTTCAGATTCGAATGTGAATAAGATCTGGCTGTCATGGCAAGCGTTATTTTACCTTTTTACCTATTTCTTTCAGGAAACAATGTGTCTAGTAGGTCATGACTGGTGCAAATTGCTTTTTTTACGTCAAATTGCACTGGTCCCGGCCTGCTGTACACTAATAGAACTACAAGAACATTTTTTAGGATAAAATGAAAACTATATTCAAGCCTTGACATTAGTCATTGTGTGTTTTTAATTTACTTTATTTTCTGAGTTTTAAATTGCTATTTGTATATTGTATTATACTTTAATCTACCAAATATAAATTATAGAAAGAGTAAATTCTTTAATAACTTCCCGAAGGAGAAGTTTGTTTTCATCAAAAAATCTGATTCGCTAATTTTGTTTTCTCGACGTTTCAAGCCATTCTGAATCGAATGAGACCAAATTTGCAAAAAAGTATGTGTATGTGTGTATGTGAACAGATTTTTTGCCGTAAATCGACGTTTTCTCAAAAACGGCTGGATCGTTTTCAAAGCTTTAAAAGCCATTCGCTTTTTTTCGAGTTTTGTGCTATGATCAGCCAAGCCGCTTCTTTATAAATAGCAGACAAGTGAAAAAGTTTTTGAAAATTCAAAAACCGTTCGAAAGATATTGGTCGAGAATCGTGCTGGATAATTTTTGGTAAAGTTCGGCCAGTCCGTTTTCTTGTAATGAAGTGTTAAAAATTGTTGTTTCGACGATTTTTATAAATTTTTCTACGGTGGATACCATAGTCCACTAAAATATTACGGCCCTACAAGTCGTTCAGTTTTAAAAATTCGTCAAAAATTAGTATCGTTTTTTGGCCTTTGTCAAAATTAGAACTTTTATCGACGTTTGCTCAAAAATGCCTGGACCGATTTCAAAATTTTAAAAGCCAATCAATGTACGATGTGGATTATCTTTTCTCAAAATCAAAAACTATTCGAAAGATATTGGTTGGGAATGATACTGATTAGTTTTAGATAATTTTTTTTGCCGATTTTTATGAACCTATTATTGCAAATAGATATCATGGCCTTATAAAACATAAAATGTTACGGCCCTACGACAAATAGTTTAATGTTAAAAATTTATCAAAGTTTGAGAAAATCAATATTATAGTCATAACTTGTGTCAAAAGTAGCATTTGTGATGTGACGAGTCAAACATTATAAAATCATTAAATATTGAAATAATAAGCTACAATATTAGGGCATACAAGCACGTGTCTCTGCAATATAATTAATATAATTACAGTTAATTTAAATGTGTTTGAAAAAATTCTATTTGAAATCGCAATGTTTAGATTTAATTGAAAGCGATAACTTTATTTTTGAAATAAACAGGTGAAAATTTTATCTAAATATCTAAATTTCAATTTCGTTTGATTAAGTCAGTAAGTTATTACCCATTTCGGGAAGTTCACTCGATTTGCCTTAAGGCTAAATGCTACTTTTTTCTATGTTTAATTTTGAGATGCTGGAGAAAAGGGGAGAAGATAAAATGAGCTGACAAAGTAGAATATGTAGAAGAACGTAGTAAGGGTATGACTTTACTGGGCATGATTGGGAAATTAAAATGTATTTAGAAAAATAGTGCATTCTGCATGATTTCATTGAAAGAAAATAGGGCTGAAAATACTAGAACGATCTACGCAAGAAGATAAAATAAATAAGAAAAGCATACATAATACAGGACACAGTAGCATAGTTGCAGAAGTTCGAGACATAAAAAGTGAACAAGGAAGAGAAAAGAGATTTAGTTTTTGGATTATAATTCCTTTGATTCTGAATGTTACAATATTTATAAATAATAATCTATTTGAAAACATTTAATTTTCCTCGAACATTTCGTTACGGTACGGAAAGTTCCAGCAATTTGTCTTAGGCTCGATGTCATACCACTAGTTATGTTTCTTATTGATTTTGAAAGAAATATTGCACCACTCCAAATTGTTTTCACTTTCGAACTTAAGGATAAGATAAACCTAATTCCAAAATTTCATGTAAACCCGAGCACAGTGGATACAATTCTGACCCAGAACGCTCTGCACTCTTTACTCTTTATCTCCGTAACGGCTGGACCTGCCTTTGCCAAAAACTAATCAGCACATCTTCTTATCAATATGAATCGAATATTTTTGAACCATCCAAATCGGTTGATCCGTGCCCCCGAAAACCTGAACGTAAAAACACGCACACACACACACATCCATTTTTTCTGAGGTATGCCAAAATGTTCAGAAACCTTCAAAATGTCGAGAAATGCAAAAATTTTCGATTTACGACCCATTACTATAACTACCCTACGGGAATTTAAAAAATTTTACATGAGTTTAATTTTTGCGCCTAGATGTCATACGACTAAAACACTGGTTTGTAGTTGTGCAGGTTGTGCTACGTCAGAAGAATTGCATATTATCCAGACAAATATAATATCTAATTATATAAATTTCGATAATTAATTGATTTATTTCTAAAACTTAAATTTTTGTCATTTTTTTAAAAGGCATCTAGTTACTGTAATAAATATATAACTACTTCGTTTTTAAAACGATATTTTCTGCTTCTATTTAGTACTCATAGTGCCATCTTGTTGTTTACCAGTTTGAAGAAGTTGCCTTTAATTTTAATAATAATTAAAAATGGTACATAGTATATTATTTTGATAAAAATTTAAAATTTGATATTTAATTTTGGAAAATAATAGATAATGAATTTTTAGATGCTGTCATCTGTTTGATTCGAGTGACGGCTTTCTGCAAAATACTTTTAATAATTTTGGGGGTTGGCTTTAGTGATGGTGACATTATAATGCCAGTTTAGAGAAGGTACTTCTATTATTAGCAATAATAACAAAATTGTAGTATCTTACTAACTTCCGGTTAGTAAGGGATTTTATTAGCGTAGGGTAATCATAAAAAATCGAAATGAACTTTTTATATATATTTGCATTCCAAAGGTTTCTGATCAATTTGGCATACCTTTTGGATACAAATTTTTATCAACTATTCCTAGAGCAAGAATCAACTGAATCGAAACATTAATTTCCTAATGATAGGGAGGCGTACTGATTAATTTTTGACAAAGGCAGGTCCAACCATTTCGGAGATACGGGGCAAAAAGTGCTGCCGATTTCAATGATTCAAAAAACATTATACTTGTATTCACGGAATGAAGAATTGATAAAATTTTTTGTGAAAGCGGGTCCAGCGCTTTTTGATTTACAATAAAAAATAGAAACTAGTGGTGTATGGCATCATGCCTTAAGGCAACTTACTGGAACTTTCCGTACCGTAATGAAATATTCTAAGAATATTAAATGGTTTCAAATATATTATTGAAAATACTGTTACTTAAATACTGTAACGAAAATTTCAAATTAGTTTGTGACGTATCTACTAGAGCTAATTAAAATATTATAAAAATTATCACTTCTCCCCATCACTACGAAATTAATATTTTTTGAATCATTCCCATCGGATGTCCAGTTCTCGCAATTAAGCGAGTTTCCTTTTTCTGCACTCTTTGCTTCAAATCTCGGAAAACCGATGGACCAACCTTTCGCAAAAACTAATCAGTACTAATCCCCATTAGTAGGATTCGATTGCTTTTTCAATTATCCAAACCGGTTGAGCGGTACTTCCGGAAACATCGACGAAAAATTGTATCCACACATACATACATATGCATACATACACACACAAATTTCAGGAACTGTGCCTCTCTTAGTCTTAGCAGAGGAAAGACGGACAATTTACCATAGAAGACATCAACAACTGAGTCCTGAAAAGCTAAGATTAGAAGAACGGCAGAACAGCATTGACCGATGGCAGCAACTGTGGGATGCCGCAGTGAAGGGCAGATGGACGCATCGTCTCATTCCTAACATCAAAGTCTGGCTAAGTCGCAAGCACGGCGAAGTAAATTATTATACTACGCAAATGCTATCGGGGCACGGCTGTTTTCGAGCCTACCTACACCGCTTCAAGCTAGTGTTAGAACGATAGTATCGATACTGAGTAAGTATCGATACTTTGATTTCGATAATGAGTACTTTTGGAATCGATACTTCGGGTCGATTTGGCGGTATCGATACTTTGCGCCGATTCTACTCAAAAAGTATCGGCTATATTTTTTGACCCCACCAAAAGTTCGACCGCATTTTATGAACACTACTCATTCTTTTTTGTCGTGGCGGCACCGCTCTTCATAGATAACGAACGAAAGAAGCGATAAGTCGAGTGCGATATGGTTTTTGTTAGAGAAAATGTTTATGAATGCCCCTAGTTCGAAGCCAATGATTAACAATAAATCAAAGAATTAAAGTTTAAGATCACGTACGTCGATAATATAATTTCAGTTACCTCCGAGAACATATGTTTATCAACGATAATAAATTTTGTATGTTATATGCAAAAACCTTGTTATCTGCGAAATTGTCACGCAACCAACTTTGGTTAAATAATTTATTAAGACATTCGATTTCCGATTCTAATTTTTAAAGCCGATACTTTTTTCTAAAATAAATACTACTTCATAATCACTAAGTATTTCCATTAAAATTATTATAATTCCGATTTTAATATTTAAAGCCGATACTTGTTTTTTCTAAAATAAATACTATTTTATAATCGCTAAGTATTTCCATTAAAATTATTATAATTCCGATTCTAATATTTAAAGCCGATACTTGTTTTTTCTAAAATAATAAATTCTTTTTGATATAAATTAGCCGACATTATAATTATAAATGAATACTTTCGTCACAAAACAATGCTTTTTTTAATTAATTAGTATTTTTCTTTGTGATATAAATTAGCCGATACTAAATTCATAAATGAATACTTTTGTCACAATACAATACTTTTTTTTTAATTAATGAGTATTTTTCTTTGTGATATAAATTAGCCGATACTAAATTCATAAATGAATACTTTTGTCACAAAACAATACTTTTTTTTAATTAATGAGTATTTTTCTTTGTGATATAAATTAGTCGATACTAAATTCACAAATGAATACTTTTGTCACAAAACAATACTTTTTTTTTAATTAATGAGTATTTTTCTTTGTGATATAAATTAGCCGATACTGAATTCACAAATGAATACTTTTATCACAAAACAATACTTTTTTTTTAATTAATGAGTATTTTTCTTTGTGATATAAATTAGCCGATACTAAATTCATAAATGAATACTTTTGTCACAAAACAATACTATTTTTTAATTAATGAGTATTTTTCTTTGTGATATAAATTAGCCGATACTAAATTCATAAATGAATACTTTCGTCACAAAACGATACTATTTTTTAATTAATGAGCATTTTTCTTTTTAGTATCAAAAAATTATTGTTTCAAACTTCTCAAAATATTGAAAATGATGCTGATTTAACAGTATCAAATACAGGCAATAGAATTTATCATAATATTGTAATTCGATCTGTAGTGAGTTTTAAATCTTTCTGCACTTATGTTTGATTTTGATGAAAAGTACTCGATACTGAGTAGTATCGATACTTTTGTCACGATACTTTTTTGGAATCGATACTCTGCCTCGATTCTTTTTTCAGTACTCGGTATCGATACTTTGCCTCGATACTTCTAACACTACTTCAAGCACGATAGCTCGCCGGATTGCCCATATTGTTTGGGCGAAATCGAAGATGCTGAGCATGTGTTCTTCGTGTGTCCGCGATTTGGTGCTCTACGGGATGACGTGGAAGAGACATTGGGACGCAGAATTACCCCAGGTAATGTTGTTGGAGTGATGCTGACAAGTGATGCTGCTTGGAACCCCATAGACAGATTTGCGAGAGACGTTTTAATGGACCTGCGTTCTATAGAGAGAGAAAGGGCAAATGGGACTTCGCCCATTTAAAAGATAAGTATAATGTTTATGAATTATAACATTGTTTATAACAAGTTAAGAATTGTAACATTTTAGGGACCAGAGGCAAGGGCAAAGCGGAGGTTTTAGTCGGTATTATACCAGGGCGATATCGAGTCCGACATACCCAAACAGAAGACCGGTCTGGGATGCATAAAAGCATTTCCTTCGCTATACAAAAAAAAAAAAAAAACACACACTGATCCATTTTTTCTGAGGTATGCCAAAATGCTCAGAACCTTTTAAACGTGATATTTGGAAAATTTTTCATTTTCGATTTTTGGGCCATTACTATTACGGTTGAAAATTATCATTAGACATCAAACTATCAGATATTTTATAGAAATTTTAATAATAAATACAAATTTTGTTTAGATTTCTATGGGTTCCGTATCAGTGATTATCCATAAGACTGCGGCGAGGCGCTTACGCGTTTCTAAGTTTTATCTCTGAAACATCTACGCACCGCGATAGCTGTGAAAAAATTTAAAGTTTTCAACATATTTCAAAGCTTTTTTAAAAGATTTATTTTTGGTACGGAAGTTTCAGCACTTTGCCTTATGGTATGATAACATCATAAATAAACAAGTATAAAGTGGATGCCATGTGCACCACAAGTATAGTGTTAATTTTTTAACTTCCCGTAGGGTAAGTTATAGTAATGGGCCAAAAATTGATATATTTTTTTTCAATCAAAACTTTATTAAAGATAAATTGAAAATGAAAATTTTTGCATATCTTTGGGTTTCAGAGGTTTCTGAACATTTTGGCATACCTCAAAAATATGGATATATGTGTGTATGTGTGTGCATGTGTTTGTATGCGTGTAGACAATTTTTCGTCGACGATTTCGAGCGTATGGATAAACCGATTTGATAAATTCAAAAAGCAATCGATTACTCTTGATAGGGAGATGTGCTGATTAGTTTTTGCCAAAGGCAGGTCCAGCGGCTTCCGCGAACATTTCGTTACGGTACGGGAAGTTTCAGCAATTTGTCTTAAGGCACGATGCCATACGCCACTAGTTTTACTTGAAGTGGGACTTTTATCGGATAAATTGGAGTGCATTTATACTTGTTTATCTATGAAGGAATGGAAAGAATGACGGTGCCGACTATGCATAGACTGCATACTTGTTTATCTATGGACTGCATTACAGTTAGCTCAGACACATACCAATCTACAAAAAGGTTTGAATATTAACTGTTACATTACTTCCTCACTTGATGGAGCGGTGTGTGTGTATACATCTTGTTGCCATGGAAATGGCTTTATCATTTTCATTATTGAAATTTTATGCACGTGTAGCTTAAAAAACAATTTACACGTGATTAAAATTAATAGGTGAATTAAATACAGGTATATGAATAAAATATTTTTATTTTAGCAGATAATCTCTTCGTTAACATTCCTATTTGTCAGCATGGTTGTTAGTTGTTTGAATTAAATTTAATTATGAGAGCTTTGCGTTTTATTTTTTTGTGAAAATTGATCTATTACTTTTTGATAAATATACAAACAGTATCATAAAATCATAATTTATTAAAAGATTTATAAAAATTACTTATATTTGTCAATTTTCGGATAAGCACATTCTATTATCTATTAAGGGGTTAAGGGTACTTGCAGGCACGAAAAAATGAGTGTTTTCAGTATTTTTTTATTGTTATTAAACGATGTTTTTCTACAAAAATATTAATACAGCATTATTATACAATGTTTTGACTTAATGTAACAAAAATTTCAGAAAAAAAAAATCAATATTCCCAAAGTTATAGCTGTTTTTGTTGACCCTGTTTCGAAAAACGGTCCTGGCGGTGACCATCATAACTCCTTGGAGATTCATCCAAAATCAATCAAATTAAAAAAATAGTTTTATGAATAGTTAATCCCGGGCCGGATCGAAGGTTTTCTTTTTTTTGCAAAAATTAACAAAATGGCAGCATCAGAAAGAAAAAAATTAGATTTTGGGTAAAACAGTTAATTGGTCTTAAAAAATTCAAATTTTTGAAAAAATAAAAATCCTTCGATCAGGCACGAGTTTATTATGCATTGTAAAAGCTGTATGAATTTCATTAAAATTTACTTAGTGGTTTTCGAGTTACAGTGGTCACCGTTTCAAAAAACATAGTATTGAGAAAAACGCGTTTAAAGTTTCACATTGGATTTACGTACAGAAATTCGAATTATTGAATTACTTAAACCGAGTCATCTATATCTGGGCCATATAATAGTTTATCAGTCATTGTGCAAGTTTCCAAAATTTCCATTTGCTGTTGCCTACAAAGCATTCTGGCCTCCTGAGTGTTCTCGTTGGCGCGCTGATCTGCCACTTTCACACGTGCAGCATCCATTTTTCAGTATACCAATGGGAATTATACCCACAATTAGGTTCTAGGGTATCTATAATCAATAATAATAATTATGTTTATCCATTCAGCAATTTGTACGATAGTAAAACTAGTATTCACGGTTTCTATGTATATTTTTTTACACTAGTTGTTTGAAGCTTCTAATTTTTTCTGATTATGGATTTAATCTTGAACTACACATCTTGAAAGTAAATTATCATTGCTGAGATCGTCGTAAATCGGTTTAAAAGCGTTTAAAACATCAGGAGGTGAGGGAGAATGATCTTAAGTATAAGTATCGAGCTCTCCACTTGCGTCAACGCGCTGGTAAGAGTCCAATAACTCAAAAATTAATCATCAACTTGAAATTTTCAGAGAATATTTTCAAGATGTTACCCTTAATAAAAATGCAAAAAAATAAAAATCGATTTTTCAAAAATCCCAAGTACCCCTAACCCCTTAACTTATATCATTATATAATTTGCTTCAAATAAAAATGTCTTAAGAAAAAAGTAAGCGACATAAATTAAAGGCACTCAAAATCACAAGCGATTTCCTGTGATCTCTTCCATTTATTGTATCATCTAGTAATCTTACTCATCAGTAATCTTTTTCAGAAAACTTGGATAAATCAGTATTGGATTCCAGTACAAGTTTTATTCACAGGGTGGACTGATATATTTGAGACATTATTGTATTAGTCAAGATGGTATATTTAATTTAACCTATAAAATCTTATTTATCCTTTTTAATTTGTTTTTCATCTTTAAGGATGCCATCAACCAACCAGATCGAGAACCCACTCCGTACTATAAAAGAAAAGTATCCATCAAAACACCAGTTCTTTTTGCCACTGACAATGGTCTGTATTTACGAAAATACATACCTCTGGAAACAGATTCCACATCTCTGAATCCTGAAGATCCAAGAAACTTCAGATACGATTTCCAAAGATGCGATGTGGAGAATCAACATACTTCTGAAACGATTCCTGCTGATCAAAATGGTGCAAGATACGTACCAAAGTATGAATTTACCACTTCTCAAAATAGTTTGACGTCAAATGTCACTGGCAGTAACGTATTGCTGGTGCCAAGTAAGGAAGAGTTGGAACATAGCAGGAAGCTCAAGTACCAACAAATGAAAATGGATACATTGAAAGATTATTTTCCTAGGATGTGAATAGTGATTTAGCATTCTGAAGGCATTCTATGGTTGCTAAGTATGGAAAATGTATTCAATTACTAATAGGGTTCTGATTTTTTATGTTATTTTTATGCAAGCCATTTTAAAACTGTTGAGATATTTGATCTAATAATGTATGATTGCACTGCGTTTATTTGATACAAAGTAAGTAAATCTTACTGTACTACATTTAATTACTCCAATGAATATGACAACTCTTAGTACGGAGTCGACAACTCCAACAACTCTGAACAAAGATTCGATCACTTTGGTTTCGAAGTCGATATATCTGAAAAGGAATCGCCAAAGCTGGACACGAAGTCGGCAATTTTGGACAAGGCTTCGACAACTTTGAACAAGGACTAGATATCTCTGAACAAAGAAAGAACAAGGCAGCTCCAAACAAAAACTGAAAGAATCCAAAAAATGACCAAGCAGCTCCAAATAAGTACTTGTCAACTCCAAAAATTTTCACTAGAAAACTTAAAAGAAAATGACTAGACCAAATGAGGGCCAAACAGCTCCAAGTAAAAACTGAGCAACTCCGAACAAGGGTTCGAAGACTTTGAATACTGATTCTCAAACAAATTTTAATTCTAAAGATCATTAATAATTTTGTCTCTTTAAATAGCGAAAGATTACTCGGTGGATCTGAAATGAATAAGGATAGTTAAATGGTTTTTAATTATTTAATATAATAAAATTCTATTTAAATCAAATATTTAGGCAGTAGAATTCTAAACTAACTGATAATTTCTTTATATGACTCACCAACACAGGAATTGATAAAAATTAGTTCAGCCGTTAGAAATTAGCCATAAAAACTATATAATTGTGATTCGAAATGATACATTTAATTTAATGCTTTAAAGGCGTTCTAGTTAACGTGTTCAACGTATTATATTTAATCAAAAAGTGCAATAAAATACATTTCAACACACAAGATAAGATGTCTTTTATTTTGACTGGCATGTTGTATTCATTTATTTGTTACGAATTTCTTAAAATAGAGCTCATTCTCTAAATTGAATAAATTTGTCGCCAGTGAATTATTTTTGTATTATTGATGTGAAATCAGTAGGTCAATCTAATTTCGGAATTTTAAAATTATAATTTTTTATTCGAGTCCTACTTTCAATATGCATTCAAATCTAATAAGTTTCTCAAACTATTGTCGGAATTGTAATAATACTATTTAGTATTTAAACTAGGTGTAAGTGGCAATTTGCTATGAAGAAAGTTGCATAAACCTCATGAAACGTCAATAATAATACATATTTAGCAACATAGATTAAATTTTCAACTATTTACTAAATAATGTTGTTGTTGTTAAATAATGTTTACTAAGTAATGTTTGTGCTTTCACTAAAAACTGATTTATGCGATTTTTAATTGATAAGTTTCAAACAAACCTATAATATTATAAATTTAATTAATCATGTTAAGTTTAATTTATTTTTCAACATTTAATTATGAAGAAACGGCCCAGCCTATCTTGGTCAATCAGCACGATTTCCAAATATCTTTCGACATGTTTTTAAATTTTGAAAATCGTTTCAGCATTTTTTGCGATAAGGTGCACAAAATTGATTGCAATTATCTGTTACTTCCAAAGAAACGGCTTGGCTGATCGCCTGAATTAATCAACACGTTCTATTATCAAGTTTTATCGAAGGGCTTTTAATTTTTTTAAATAGATTCAACTGTTTCTGAAAAAATGTTAGAGAACAATTTTTTGTTGTTAGAGAACAATTTTTAAATACTAAAATTTAATCTGTAAAAATATTATTGTGAGGCATTGCCTAAAATGGAACAATAGTTTTAATGTGACATTAATTATTGAAGTCAAATAAGATCAAGACAAATACTATAAAATATTATATACCTTCAGCCTGGTGATCACTTTCTAAAATTCGAGTATTTAGCGGAACTTTTTTATGAACTAAAGTACCAATCTGTCAAGCGTTTTAATTACTTTATAAAAAAAATTCATTATCTATTATCATAATTAAATTCTTAGTTTCAAATTGTTTCTAATAACCAAAAAAATAAACACAACAAATTATAATATTATAAATTCTCTGTCTGAGCACTAGTGGATTAATCGGATAGTGTTTGAAACAGATGTGGGGTAGACCAAGGCTTCAAAGCCCGCGGGTAAATAGAAC
>NW_020536999.1:69344046-69363875 GCF_003426905.1 Ctenocephalides felis | reverse complement strand
AAAATCGAAAATAAAGTTTTTTATATATCATTACGATTCAACGATTTCTGAACATTTTGGCTTATCTTAAAATAAAATGGATGCATGTGTATGTGCGAATATAAATTTCCAATACGATTTTCGAGAATATGGATTAATCGATTTTAATGATTGAACTGAAATGAAATGTACGATGAATATTAAATGGATGTATGTGTGTGTGTGTATACGGATACAAATGTTCGTCGACGATTTCGAGAACACGGTAAAAACCGATTGCAATGATTCAAAAACATTCGATTTCTATTGATAAAGAGACGTGCTGATTAGATTTGGCAAAGGCAGGTCTAACCATTTTGAAGATACGGGGCAAAAAGTTCCAAAAACGGTAAATCAATTTATAGCACAACTGCTTTGAAAAAAAAAATTAGAATTTCCAAAGTATTTCAGAATATAAAAAAAATCGTTTTTTTTCCATAGTGTTTTTTTTCGAAAAAGTCATTTTTTTTCAAAAATTTTGATCTTTCAAAAATTTAATTTATTCAACGTTTAAAAAAAATCTTTTTTAAAGAATTTAATTTTTGATACGGAAAGTTCCAGCAATTTGTCTTATGGCTCGATGCTCGATACACTACTAGTTCGAATCATTCGAACCGAAAGCTTGTGTTCTCTCAGAAACTATCATTTTTACACTTTTAGCTTTATTATCCTTGAAACGACTAGGCCAAAAATTTATCACTACATGCTGATTTTGAGTTTTTGGCAAAGGCAGGTTTAGCCGGTTTGAAGATACGGGGCGAAAAATGCCAAAAATGGTAATTCAGATTCTGAGAGAACGGAGTGTCCAAATTAAATGATTCAAAAAGCATTTTATTTGTATGGACAAAATAAAGAACTAATTAAATTTTTGAAAAGGCAGGCCTAGTGGTTTCTGACATCCAAGGAAAAAAGTAAAAGAATACTATTTTGGGGTCAAAAATGATTATTAGGCATTTGCACTTCTAATTATCAGATATTTTTGGAGATTTTAATAGTTAGTTTCATGGATTCCGTAACGATGTTTATCCATTAGACGTCGACTCGGCGCTTTCGCGCTTTGATATTTTGTTTCTAAAATAGCTACGCAGCGAAATTGCTTTAAAAAATGTTCAAAATTAAAAATTTCTAAAAAATATGTTTTTAACTTCCCGTAGAGTAGTTATACTAGAGAGTCGAAAATCGAAAATGAAAATTTTTGCATTTCTCGACGTTTTGAAGGTTTCTGAACATTTTGGCACACCTAAAAAAAAATTTATGTGTGTGTTTTGTGTGACCTCATTATTTCGCTTACGTTTTCGGGCGCACGGATCAACCGATTTGAATGGTTCAAAAATCATTCGATTTCTATTGATATGAAGATGTGCTGATTAGTTTTTATCAAAGGCAGGTCCAGCCAATTCGGAGAAAAAGAGCAAGAGTGCAGAAAATAGAAATTGAGTTTTTGAGAGAGAGGAGCATCCGATTTGAATGATCTAAAATTGCTATTAGTTTTGGCAGAGACAGGCCCACCCATTTTGGAGATACAGAGCTCAATATACAAAAAATGGCAGTTTTTAAGAGAAATAAGCATCCGAATTGAATGATTCAAAAAACTTTCTGCTTGTGTGGTCAAAACAATTGCTAATGAAAACAAAATTTCATTTCATTTTTTTTTTATATCGAAAACAATTCAGATTACAGTTTTTGTTTTGGCTAAAGTTTTAAAGCTCACTTATATACTTTAAATATATATTATTAACTACCCGTAGGGTAAGTTATTGTAATGGGCCGAAAATCGAAATTGAAAATTTTTACATTTCTCGACGTTTTGAAGGTTCCTGAACATTTTGGCATACCTCAGAAAAAATGGATGTGTGTGTGTGTGTGCGTATGTATGTATGGATACAAATTTCCAGTCACGTTTTCGGGCGCACGGATCAACCGATTTGAATGGTTCAAAAAACATTCGATTCCTATCGATAGGGAAAAAAGCTGATTAGTTTTGGCAGAGGCAGGTCCAGCCGTTTCGGAGATACGGAGCAAAGAGTGCAGAAAATAGAAATCGTGTTTTGAGAGAACGGAGTATCCAATTTGAATGATCTAAAAAACATTCAATTAGTAATGATTGGGAGAAGTGTTTTTTTGTTTTGAGCAAAGGCAGGCCCAGCCATTTCGAAGATACGGAGCTAAATATGTAAAAAATTGCAGTTTTTGAGAGAACTAAGCGTCCGATTTGAATGATTCAAAGAACTTTCTGCTTGTCTTAACAAAATAATTGATTTTGGAAAAAAAAATTGTTTCAATTTTTTTTTTCAAAAAATTTTTTTTTGTATATCGAAAATAATTCAGATTTTATTTTTAATTCTGACTATAGTTCTAATATACTTTAAACAAATACTTTCAACTCTGCAATTAAGTTTATAAAATTCTTATAAATATTAGACAATGTTACAATATTAATTCGTCGTAATTACGTAATTACAATTACAATAAGTATTCGTCGAACATTTTGTTACGGTACGGGAAGTTCCAGCAATTTGCCTTAAGGCACGATGCCATTCACCCCACTAGTTGACTTTGTGATTCAGTTTATATAATTCTTATAAATATTAGACAATGTTACAGTATTTATCATAATCTATATGAAAACATTCAATATTCCTCGAACATTTCGTTAAGTACGGAAAGTTCCAGCAATTTGCCTCAAGGTACGATGCCATACACCACTAGTTTTCAAAGTTTTCAAAAAAAATTAAAGCTTTTTTGTCAACTATAATTTTTAGTACAAAATGTTCGAGCAATTTGCCTTTAGGAACGATGCTATACACCACTAGTTTATGTCGATGATTAGAAACAGTTTATACCGTCCGAAAACCGTCCTCGTCCGCCAACTGCCTTACAATGTTGGTACCTCAATCCGCGCATGCGCACTCGCATCCATGGCTGACATACATCATGAAAATTACTCAGTCACTCGCACCGCAAGCATAAATCGAGTGATATCTCAGGTATTCTCTATTATTATTAAATAAAATAATGTTTAAAACACGAAGCTGATATAAAAAAATAAAAATAAATCCAATAATAATAATTCTAGTGTATGTTTCAGTGATTTAATCATGTACTTAAATTAAAGTTAAGCCGATGTCTTTTTGACAGATGAATAACAGAAGTGTGCAATGTACGGTAGCTAGTACTGTTTAAATAAGTGTTTAATTGGTTTAGTTTTAAATAAAATAAATATTTGTGTAATGTGTGCGTGTAATTGTCAAGTTATTTAATTGTTGATCGGGAATTGTATAATGTGAATTTGTAACAGAAAGTCTTTCACACCGAATTAATTATTATAAGGTAAGACTTTGTGCTATTTGTTTCCACAATTACCGTAATTAAGAACATGCACATTATTTATTAAATAACTGTGTTTATGAATTCAACAATATTTTACATATTGCTTATAATATCTTCCCGAAAAAGTTTGTTTTTACCAGAAAATACGATTTGCTGATTTTATGCTTTTCCGACGTTTCATGTTCTTTCTGAATTTTTTGACGCCAAAATTGTCAAAAAGTGTGTATGGCAGGGAAAAAACTAAATTAAAGTTAAAATAATTTTGAGTACTAGTTGTGAATATCAAATTGCTGAAACTGCCATACCATAATGAATTTTTCGAAGAATTTTAAATGTTTTCAAATATATTTTATTAACTTCCCGTAGGGTAAGTTATTGTAATCGTCCAAAAATCGAAATTGAAAATTTTTACATTTCTCGACGTTTTGAAGGTTTCTGAACATTTTGGCTTACCTCAGAAAAAATGGATGTGTGTGTGTAGTATGTATGTATGGATACAATTTTTCAGTCACGTTTTCGGGCCGATCAACCGATTTGAATGGTTCAAAAAACATTCGATTCGTATTGATAGGGAGATGTGCTGTTTAGTTTTTGGCAAAGGCAGGTCCAGCAGTTACCGAGATAAAGAGCTAAGAGTGCAGAAAATAGAAATCGAGTTTTTGAGAGAACGTAGTATCCAATTTGAATGATCTAAAAAACATTCAATTAGTAATGATTGGGAGAAGTGGGTATTAGTTTTTGGCAAAGGTAAGCCTAGCCATTTCGAAAATACAGAGCTAAATGTTAAAAAATGGCAGTTTTGAGAGAACTAAGCGTCCGATTTGAATGATTCAAAGAACTTTCTGCTTGTTTCAACAAAATAATTGATTTTGAAAAAAAAAATTGTTTCAAAATAATTTTTTTTTTCAAATTTTTTTTTCCAAAAATTTTTTTTTTGTATATCGAAAATTAATCAGATTTTGTTTTAATTCTGACTAAAATTCCAATATACTTTAAACAAATAATTGCAACTTTGCAATTCAGTTTATATAATTCTTATAAATATTAGACAATGTTACAATATTTATAATAATCTATTTCAAAACATTCAGTATTCCTCGAATATTTCGTTACGATACGGGAAGTTGCAGCAATTTGCCTTAAGGCACGATGTCATACACTCCACTAGTTTACAAAATTGGATAATCTGCAATAATTTTTCACATTATGAAGCCATATAGCAACTCGAAAATCTTTTATAAATCACTCTTATCTTCTTATAAATCACTCAAATTAATACATTGATATCTTCTTGATAAGGTCGATTATAAACATGCCGCGAAATGTATTCAACTTGCCTCAAAGCAAAATGCCACTTACAACTAGTTATCTTATTTACTATTCCAAAATGGCATAATTTGAGTTTTATCATTATGAAAAAAATTATTGGAATTACATCAATTAGTATTTACAGTCAAATCTAAATTTGGATTGTTATTAACTTCTCTTCAAATGAGCTTCCTTTTACAATTATAATATAGTTATTAGTGAAAAGAATGAATTTACTAATATCCGTATAGTTTGTTTATACATATTTTATCATAACTATCCTTATCTATGGATGAAAAATAATCATAAGCCAAGAATTGAACCTTGCGGTACACCGAGTTTTTATTTAGTTAATTATTGAACCATGGTCGTCCAGGTACATAGATTGAGGGTACATAGTCAATTCTCCGGTAAAATAGACCTTAACATAGAGTTCTTATGGTAACTATCAGGCGATCAGTAATATGCAGTCATTATTACATTCTTTTTCTGACGTTTGTTTTTCTAAGTTAGGTTTTGTATCTAAAAGGCCTGACTGCAAAGGAAATACACAGGTCGAGTAACTTTCTTAAAATTGAATAATTTTGTCAAAATATAGACTATTTAAATTTATTTCACATGATTTAAGGTTTTGTAGGAATTACATTATTAACTTCCCGTAGGGTAAGTTATTGTAAAGGGCCGAAAATCGAAATTGAAAATTTTTACATTTCTCGAGGTTTTGAAGGTTTCTGAACATTTTGGCATACCTAAGAAAAAATGGATGTGTGTGTGTGTATGTATGTATGTATGTATGTATGGATACAAATTTTCGTTCACGTTTTCGGGCGCAGGGATCAACCGATTTGAATGATTCAAAAAACATTCGATTCCTTTCGATAGGGAGATGTGCTGATTAGTTTTTGGCAAAGGCAGGTCCAGCAGTTACGGAGATAAATAGCAAATAGTGCAGAAAATAGAAATAAAGTTTTTGAGAGAACGGAGCATTCTATTTGAATGATCTAAAACACATTCAATTTATAATGATCGGGAGAAGAGGTGATTAGTTTTTGGCAAAGGCAGGCCCAGCCATTTCGAAGATACAAGGCTAAATGTGCAAAAAATGCAGTTTTTAAGAGAATTAAGCGTCTGATTTCAATGATTCAAAGAACTTTCTGGTTGTCTTAACAAAATAATTGATTTTGGAAAAAAAAATTTTTGTTTCAACTTTTTTTTAATTTTTTTTTTTAATTTTTTTGTATATCGAAAATAATTTAGATTTTATTTTTAATTCTGACTATACATCTAATATACTTTAAACAAATAATTTCAATTTTGCAATTCAGTTTATATAATTCTTATAAATATTAGACAATGCTACAATATTAATAATAATCTATTTCGTTACGGTACGAGAAGTTCCAGCAATTTGCTTTAAGGCACGATGCCATACACCCAACTAGTTTATGATTTTGTGCACAGTTTTTTGAAAAAAAAATTTTTTGATTGTATTATTATGTAGAATTTTCAGGGATATGTGATGCCTTCTTTATCAGGAACTGATACAATGAATAATTACAAAATTGTTTACATTTATATATTTTGCTCAATTATTTATTTGAACAAGTTTTTTACTTATACATACAATAGTTTTATTTCTTGTTTATCACTTTGCACAATATTCATATTTTTATATGAGTTATCTGATAATTAACAAATTTTTCAAATGAATTATATCAATTGATTGCATTAAATTTATTTATTCCGATGTGTCCAAGTACTCTTGTTAATGTCGACCACTTCTTGGTATTTAATAACATTTTAATTGATGTGCAAAAACAGGAAAAGTACCTGTTTGAAATTGTATTTATAAATAAATGTTGATTATCGCGACATCATTAAAACGATTTTTTTATAAAACAAATTATATATATACTCATTTATATATATATATATATATATATATATATATATATATATATATCTTGATAGTTTTATCTACGTTGAAACATATTTCAAAGTAACTAGCAGCCCATTCGTCTAAATAAAAATGTAACTAGTGGGGCGCATGGCATCGTGCCTTAAGGCAAATTGCTGGAACTTCCCGTACAAAAAATTATTTTTTTTAAAAAAGATTAACATTTTTGAAAGAAATTTGCTCTGAAAAAATAAAATTTTTAAGCAACTATAAATTTTTGACAAAAATTTACTTTTTTTTTGAAAAAAAAGACTTTGAAGAAAAATTTATTTTCAAATATTTTGGAAATTCTGAACTTTTTTTAAAGCAATGGTACTGCTTTAACTGCTTTGAGACGAAATATCGAAGCGCGTATGCGCCGCGTCACCGTCTAACGCATAAACATTGGTACGGAACCCATAGGAATGTAAACAAAATTTATACTTATTGTTAAAATCTCTATAAAATATCTGATAATTTGATGTGCATATGTCTAATGATCATTTTTGACCGCCAAATGGCATTTTTTTTACTTTTTTTTTTACTACATTTCTGAAACCGCTAGACCTGCCTTCATAAAAATTTGATCAGTTTTTTGTTACAAGTAAAATGTTTTTTGAATTATTCAAATCGGACGCTCCGTTCTCTTAAAAACTGAGTTACCGTTTTGGCACTTTTTGCCCCATATCTTTGGAACGGCTAGACCTGCCTTCGCCAAAAACTAATCAGCACGTCTCCTTATCAATACGAATCAAATGTTTTTTGAATTATTCAAATCGCTTCATCGGTGTTCCCGAAATCGTCAACGAAAAATTGTATCCGTACACACACATACACGCACAAACACACACGCATACATACACACACATACACAACACAACACACATACACACACACATACATACACACATACACACACACATACACACACACATACATCCATTTTTTCTAAGGTATGCCAAAATGTTCAGAAGGTTTTGAAACGTAAAGATATATAAAAATTTTCATTTTCGATTTTTTTGCGATTACTATAACTTGCCCTACGGGAAGTTAATAAAGTATTTAAGAACTTTTATTTATACGTTTCGACACCAGATGCGTGTCATCATTCAGCAACCACAATAAATTTGAAAAATTTTACTAATAATAAAATTTTATAATTGTTTTTTATTATTAGTAAAATTTATCAAATTTATTGTAGTTGCTGAATGATGACACGCATCTGGTGTCGAAACGTATAAATAAAAGTTCTTAAATACTTTATTACATTATATTTCGACGAATGGGCTGCTAGTTACTTTGAAATATATATACATACATATATATATATATATATATATATATATATATATATATAAATATATATTTAATTATATTTATATATCCTGTCTCTTATTGCATTATTACGTTGGAAAATCTATTCCGAAGTGAAATCTTGCATTGGCTAATATGTATTTAAAAATTTTGAAACAAAGTTTCACGTTATAAGTTATTAAATCATAAATCCATATACATGCGATTTATATAATGTACTATTTTATATTCACAATTATTTTTCATTTTGTTTTATATTTCCAATGATTTCGCCACAAAATTCAAATAACGTTCAATTAATATATAAATGAAAATTTTGTAAAAACGGTTTTGGAATCAGTACAATGTTATAAGATATGTTAGAAATCGCTTTAGTTAGACCGATTTACCATTTTTTTTAAAGTTAATAATTTGAACTTCTCAATAGAATTATTTAATTTTCTGTTAACATTCTTAGCAATTTTTAACTTCCCAAAGGAGAAGTTTGTTTTCATCAAAAAATTCGATTCGCTAATTTTATATTTTCTCGACGTTTCAAGACATTCTGAATCGAATGAGAATGTGTGTGTGTATGTGTGTGCGTGTATATGATTTTTTGCCGTAAATAGACATTTTCTTAAAAACGGCTGGACCGATTTCAAAAATTTAAAAGCCATTTGTTGTATCTCTTTGAAGACTATCGTTTGTCAGTTTTGTGCGACGATCAGCGAAGCCGTTTCTTTGTAAATACCATAAAAGTGAAAAAAATTTCGTGTCCACGTTTTAGCCCGCGATTCTGAATCGATTTTGAAAATTCAAAACCCGTTCGAAAGATATTGGTTGGGAATCGTGCTGATTAATTTTTGTAATAAGGTGTTACAAAATTTTTTTTCATCGATTTATGATGTTTTTTTTGACGGTACATGCCATAGTCTTATAGATCATACTAAAATATTACGGCCATATGACAACTCGTTTAATTATAAAAATTCTTCAAAGTTTACAAAAATTGGTATCATTTTTTTGGATTCGTCGAACCGATGAACCGATTTCAGAAATTTAAAAGCCGTTTGCATCTCAATGAGGACTATTGTTTGTCAGTTTTGTGCAACGATCAGCGAAGCCGTTTCTTTGTAATTTAAAAAAAAAAGTGTTAAACTTTTCGTTCATATTTAAGCTCATACTACCGAATCGATTTAAAAAAATCAAAAACTATTCGAAAGATATTAGTTGGGAATTATACTGATTAGTTTTAGGTGAAAATCTACCGAACCGTTTTCTTGTAATTAGCTGTTGAAAAAAAAATTTAAGCCGATTTTTATGGAATTTTCTTGGCGATATATATCATGGTCTTATAGAACTTACTGAAATATTACGACCTTACGCCAAGTAGTTTAATTTTAAAAAATTATTAGAAGTTTGAGAAAATAAGTAGTTTTTTTGACGTTTGTTAAAATTAAATTAGACGATTTACTTGGTATAACGATATAGTGTTCGTTCTTTTTCAATGATGTGTGAAAAATCCACTCGAAATACTTTTAGTCACCCATGAATTAATTTATATTTACACATATCGGGAAGTTCATGTAACTTGCCTCAAGGCAAAATACCAACACCAACTAGTTTTGCACATCTTTACGTTTAAAGACCTTCTGAACATTTTGGCATTGTAATTTGAAGAAATTGATGTGTGTGTGTGTGTTTTGTGTGGATACAAATTTTCGTCGACGGTTTCGGGCCCACGGATCAACCGATTTTAATGATTGAGAAGAATTTGTTTCCTATTGATGGGAAAACATGCAGATTAGTTTTTTACAAAGGCAGGTCCAGTCACTTTGAATATACGGAGCCAGAAGTGCGAAATTAGCAATCGAGTTTTTGAGAGAACGGAGCGTCTGATTTGAATGATTTAAAATATATTTCACTTGTATTGACTGAATGAAAATTGATGGAAATTTGGTTAATGTAGGTCCAGCGGTTTCGGAGATCCAGAAAAAAGTTTGAAAATGTGTTTTAGTGGTCAAAAATGATTATTAGACATATGCACATCAAATTATCATATATTTTGCGAACATTTCAATACAAGTATCCTTTGATTTCCATACCAAGATTCACAATGTTTAAAGTTCACTTATATAGGTTTCAAAATTTTCACAAAGCTAGATTAACAAAAAGAAAAAAATATATTTGTTTTTCAAAAATTTCAAAATAGATTTTTTCAAAAATTTCAAAATAGATTTTTTCAAAAATTTCAAAATTTAATAAAGTCTAATTTTTTCAAAATTTAAAAAATACACAAAAATTCTTTCTTCAAGATCTTAAAGCTTTTAAATATTTTATTTTACGGTAAGGGAAGTTCTAGCAATTTTCTTTATGGCACGATGCCATGCACTACTAGTCAGTATATCGTCGATAGTACTAAAATACATTGTTTATTTCTTTGCTAATAAAAAATATTTATTTGAATCACCTTGAAGGAAAAATATATATAAAGCAATAATAATATTTGTTTTCCACATATCAAATATTCATGCAATATTGAATATGTGAAATAAGAATAATGTTTATTTTATACGTATAGAAAATAATATTTGTTTTCTATACGTTTTCCAATTTATTTAAGACGCTTCTTCGACGTGCTGAATGAATTCATTAAATATTCATTGTTTTGCAAAATTCCCGTAACGACATCTTTTTAATAGTTTTCTTTCTTTTAAATCAACCTTGGCCTAGAAATATTCAAATTGATGTCGAATATTTTTATAAATAGTTTAGAACCATTTTAGGTAATTTTTATAGTCAAAGAAAAAAAGTTAGTGGTGCATGGCATTGTGCCTCAAGGAAACTTGTTTGAACTTCCCGTACCATGATTATAGTTTTTAAAAGCTAAGAAAGAAAAATTGTTGTTTTGTTGAAAATTTTGAGCTGTTTTGTAAATATTCGAATATTGAAAAAAAGGTGCCGTTTATGAAAATACTGATATTTTTTCAAAACTTTAATATTTTTTGAAAATCTTTTTTTTTTTTTGAAAATTTTGAAATTGCTATTCAATGAGCTAATTCCGCCACCACACAAACTTAATTTTCATTATCTGCACTCTTTGCTCCGTATCTTCGAAACGGCTGGACTTGTCTTTGCCAAAAACTAATCAACATGTATCCTTATCAATAGAAATCGAATATTTTTTGTATAATTCAAATCGGTTTAGCGGTGATCCCGAAACCGTCGACGAAAAATTGTATCCATACATATACATACATACATACAACTAAGATGACTAAGGAGTAAGGTGTTGTTGAGCTATAAACTTATATGTACATTTTTTCGGTTCAAATTTTCTAGTTGAAATATATTTAAAACTAGTTGTGTATGGCATAGTGCTTTATGGCAAATTACTGGAACTTCCCGTACCGTAACGAAGTGTTCGAAGAATATTAAATGTTTTGAAATAGATTATTATAAATACTATATTAGAACTTAAGTCAGAATTACAATTAAAATCTGAATTATTTTCGATACACAAAAATAATTTTTTTTAAAAAAAAAATTGAAGAAAAAATTGAAACATTTATTTTCAAAAGCAATTATTTAGTTAAACAAGCAGAAAGTTCTTTGAATCATTCAAATCGGACGCTTAGTTCTCTCATAAACTGCACATTTAGTTCTGTATCTCCAAAACCGCTGGCATCGTGCCTTAAGGCAAACTGCTGCAACTTCCCGTACCGTAATTTATAATTTTTAAAAGCTCAGAAAAGAAAAATTAGATTAGATGCCAAAAACTAATCACCACTTCGCCACGTCATTACGAATTGAATGTTTTTTGGTTCATTCAAATCCGATGCTCCGATCTCTCAAAAACTCGATTTCTATTTTCTGCATTCTTTGCTCCGTATCTCCAAAACGGCTGGACCTGCCTTTGCCAAAAACTAATCAGCACATCTCCCTATCAAATGTTCAGTAAACTTTGTAACGTGAAGAAAAGCAAAAATTTTCAATTACGATTTTTCTAACCCTATATTTTCCAAAGAAAATTTAGGATATTTAGTGTAAATTTTTATTTTGCTTTTTTTAACTTGTTAAAATTGATTTTGGTTTTCTCATTAATCATTCTTTTTCTTATACAATGTCATACACCACTAGTTTTATAATTAACTTTCCGTAGGGCAAGTTATAGTAATCGCAAAAAATCGAAAATGAAAATTTTTATATATTTTTACGTTTCAGAGGTTTCTGAACATTTTGGATGGATGCATGTGTGTGTGTGTGTATGTGCGTGTATGTGTGTGTGTGCGGATACAAATTTTTGTCGACGATTTCGGGAAGACGGATGAAGCGATTTGAATAATTAAAAAAACATTTTACTTGTATTAACAAGATGAAGAACTGATCAAATTTTCATGAAGGCAGGTCTAGCGGTTTCAGAGATCTAGTTAAAAAAGTAAAAAAAAGCCATTTGGCGGTCAAAAATGATCATTAGACATATGCACACCAAATTATCAGATAATTTATAGAAATTTTAACAATAAGTATAAATTTTGTTTACATTCCTATGGGTTCCGTACCAATGTTTATCCGTTAGACGGCGACGCGTCGCTTACGCGCTTCGATATTTCGTCTCTATGCAGTTAAAGCAGTACGATTGCTTTGAAAAAAAGTTCAGAATTTTCAAAATATTTCAAAATAAATTTTTCTTCAAAAAGTTTTCTTTTTCAAAAAAAAGTAAATTTTTGTCAAAAATTTATAGTTTCTCAAAAATTTATTTTTTTCAGATTATTTTTTTTTTCAAAAATGTTTATCTTTTTAAAAAAAAAATAATTTTTGGTACGGGAAGTTCCAGCAATTTGCCTTATGGCACGATGCCATGCGCCCCACTAGTTTATATTTGTTATTGAATAATTAGTACTGTAATGTATACGCGTGATAATTTGCGAGGCCGATACATGTGTTAAACATAACACATGCATCGCCACGTGTCTTCAGATAAGACACGATTGATAAAAATGTGTTTATTATTACAAATTTATTAAATTATATTATTATTCAGAATTTATTGTGTTTTCGAGATTTCAAATGAAAAAAGTTCAACACTTTTTATTTGGAAATCGAGCCAGTATGCAAAAGTGAATAACTAATTTGCAGCTCTTTACAATTGAGCTTGTTGTGGTATAATGGCTAAAACGTGTACTAGCTCAAACAAGTTCCTGGTTCGATCACAACTTGGATCAGCTTGATATCAAGCTGTATGACATCAAATTTCTACTTAAGATTATAGATTTTAAGTGGAAATCACCTTTGGAGCTACTGCTGCAACATATGTACGAAAACATTATTATATCAACATATGCAATGTATATAATATACTCTACACAAAGAGTGGTTGACCGTTGGGTGGCCATATTGAGATCAATGTTAGGTTAGGATGCACGATAGCAAACACAGGTCATAAAATAAAAACTCTTATAGAGTCTTTCCTACGAATCGATTTAGAACATTTTGAACTGCCTTTACATTATTAACTTCCGAAGGAGAAGTTTATATTTTCATAAAAAAATCCGATTTGCTAATTTTATGTTTTCTTGACGTTTCAAGCCATTCTGAATCGAATGAGACCAAATTTGGAAAAAGTATGTGTGTGTGTGTGTGTGTGTGTGAAGTTTTTTTGCCGTAAATCGACGTTTCCTCAAAAACGGCTGGACCGATTTCAAAAATTAAAAGCCATTCGATGTGTCTCGATGAGGATTATTGTTTGTCAGTTTTGTGCGACGATCGGTCATGCCGTTTCCTTATGAATAGCAGAAAAGTGAAAACATTTTCGTCCACGTTTTAGCCCGCAATTTTGAATCGATTTTGAAAATTCAAAAACCGTTCGAAAGTTATTGGTTTGGAATCGTGCTGATTAGTTTGTGGTAGAGATCAGCCGGGCCGTTTTCTTGTAATAACGTGTTAAAAAAATTTTTCGACGATTTTTATTATTATTTTTTTGACGGTAGATACCATAGTCTTATAGATCATACTAAAATATTACGGCCCTAGGACAAGTCGTTTAATTTTAAAAATTTGCAAAAATTAGTATCGTTTCTTTGGCATTTGTCAAAATTAGACCTTTGATCGACGTTTTCTCAAAAACGCCTGAACCGATTTCAGAAATTTAAAAGCCATTTGATGTATCTCAATGATGACTATCGTTCGTCAGTTTTGTCCGACGATCTGCCAAGCCTTTTCTTTGTGATTTGGAAAAAAGTTGTAAACCTTTCGTCCACATTTAAGCCCATACTACCGAATCGATTTTAATAAATCGATCGAAAACTGTTCGAAAAATATTAGTTGAGAATGATAATGATTAGTTTTAGAGGAAAATGTACCGAACCGTTTTCTTGTAATTAACTGTTGAAAAATAAAATTAAGCCAATTTTTATGGAACTTTTTTTGGTGATATATATCATGGTCTATCTATATCATAAATCCACTCGGAATACTTTTAATCACTAATAAGTTAATTTATTTTTTATTGATTAAATCGATTATTTATGCGTTTCGGGAAGTTCAAGTAACTTGCCTCAAGGCAAAATACCAATACCAACTAGTTATTATTCATTTTATTCCAATTTGATTGTGGAACTTCTACGCATAATTCCACAGTATTAATATATAAATAATATACTAAATAAACTGAATAATAAATAATAGTCGAGATTAAATGGGATTTTGAAACTGATTACAATATGAATGGAGTAAACACCCATTTTCGTTGATATTATGCATATTATACATATATAAATATTTATATGGTGTTATTTATTATTGTACCTACATAAATCTGTAATTGTAAATTATTATTTTATTATAACTGCGTAGATTGCCAATTAAAATTACAGCTTGCAAAACTATGTAGAAAAACTTCTCGTAAAAATAATATTTGAAAAATGTATTTGTCCGGTATGAACTAATTTTTGTAAAATATTATTACATGCGTAGCTATTCATAGTAGAAAGTAATAGAATTATTACTTATGTATTAATGTATTTTTACACCTTCACTTAAACTGTACCAACATAAAATTGCATTGGATATTTGTAAAATAAAATGAATGATAATATTATTAGAATTTATTTCAATGAACAGTATTGCAGTTGAGGACTATTTTCACATATCTTGCAGATTTTAATTCTAGTATTAATTTTTAGTTTTATTTTTATTAGCCTAGCTTACTTAGAGTATTTACCCATACCAACAACATTTTTTTCACATGACCGTGGCCAATTATTATGCTGTTTTCTTGGTACTAAAAACTTTGAAAAAGCTATGTATTTGCTGTGCAGTCAGGCATATCTACATATATATAAGAATAAGTCGGGTTTTCCTTTCTGACAAAATAACTCCAGAACGCACGAACCGATTTCGACAATTTTGGATTCGTTGGTAAGGTCTCCGCAAGGTTTATATCTAAGAAAATTAGTGGTGTCTTAATGCAAAATGCTGGAACTTCACGCACCGTAATTGAAAATTCGAGTAATGATATTAGTAAGAATTATCAGAATTATGCTTGGTTAAGTCAACGAGCAATTCTTGCCGCTAAGAATAATGATGTACACGCACTGAATTTCACCATTCAATCAAAAATTGCTGGCGATTTGGTGACATACCAATGATTCCGACTGGTCTTCCGTTTGACTTCAAACGATTGCGATTTCCAGTTTGCCTTGCGTTCGCAATGATAACTAACAAGTCGCAAGGCCAATCCATTAGTGTTTGCGGGATAAATTTCAAATATATTTTTCAGAAAATCATTGTTTTTCACATGGGCAGTTATACGTTGCCTGTTCACGAGTTGGAAAACCATCCGCTTTGTTTATGTCAACGTCAGACCAAAAAACAAAAAATGTGGTTTACCAAAGAGCACTTCAATGAAACGGATAATTTGCGGATTCACTTTCATTTACTTAGAGAAGTTCAACTAAAAAATAGTTCATTTTTGTAATCGAAATAATTTCATTATTGTTGTGCAAAAAAATCAAATTTTTCTTTTTCAAATATAAAACAAACAAAAAATTTCTCCATCTGGTGGCGAAACGGAGTTCGTCGGGTTTGCTAGTTAGATATAAAAAAGAATGTTTATCAAACTGCATCTTTATAATGTGTTTTTATAACATAAGCATGAACTTAGCTTTTATGTGTGAAACGCCTGATCGCATAGCAAATACAAAACATTTTTAGAGTTGTTAGTACCAAGAAAGAAGCATAATATAGCGTTGCCATAACAACGCTATGTTATAGTTTATTTTACCAGGATATTGACTCCTCTATTTTTATTTAATCAAACACTATTTTTATTATATCATATACTACCTCTATATAGTATACTATACTATCCAATTTTCTTAACGACTGACCTCTTCTTTTTCTTCTAACATTGCTTTTTCTTCTAACTTCTAATTCTGGTAAGTTTTGCTCAATTTCAATCCAACAAATCAAATGACAATTATGTCAGTGCCAGGACTGGAACCGGGTACCTCTGTCGTTTGAGTTGGCATGCTACAGACTTACACCCGCCACAATATGAATTTTTCGTAGAGATTTTTGCCGATGTTTGCATTACGTTCACTATTTACTATTAGTAAATATCATTGTGTGCTGAACGCAAACAAAATATGATAATACTAAAAAATAAGTATTTAAAAAAGCACCTTATACCTATTCTCAATGATTTTACATATTATTTCGCTATTATGTACCGTTTATCACGATCTTACGTTCGATACACATTGTGGACTATATTTACATAACAATCTCCAACACGAACGGCGTTTTGCATAATTTTAACAGATTCTATTTACATTTCTTATTTGCATTTCAGAAATGAATGTAATATTTATATGAATAATATTTATGTGAATTAATTTATCGTTCAATAAATATAAATTGTACCACATGCCGAGTGAATTATTCCTCCGACTTATTTTCTCTGCATGGTCAATTATGAACCCTTTCCATTCGGCAC
Source organism: Ctenocephalides felis (assembly GCF_003426905.1). NCBI lineage: Eukaryota > Metazoa > Arthropoda > Insecta > Siphonaptera > Pulicidae > Ctenocephalides > Ctenocephalides felis. Next base: position 69,346,992 of record NW_020536999.1, on the reverse strand, counting down.
TGATTCAAAAACAATCTACCAGCAACTCGGCGCCGCATTCTGATGAAAACGTTCTTGATAATATTATGTATCTTATGCTATTAACACTTTCGGGACGGTACCGATTTTAAAACAATCTACTTTACCGGCTGTAAACTTGATTACATTGTGTATGTTATGCAATTTGTTTGATAAAAATTTGTGGTCATTGAAGGACATACATTTTTAAAATTAATTTATTTTTGATCATTTTATAAAGAATGGTGACGTTCAAAACAATTTCCAAAATGCATAGCTGGTTGATTTTGACATGTTTCACAATAAAATGTTGTTCGCCGCCTTCCTCCTGGTGCTTTTCTGTCAGAACAGACAATACAATCCCGTTTTCTTTTAGAATTTAGAATATGCCACTGATTAGTCAGTAATTTTGGTCATTTTTTTGCTGCCGTAATAGTTTATTTTTTCTGTTATATTGTCTAATAATCTTCCATATATATAAAAATAAGTTGGGTTTTCCTTCCTGACGAAATAACTCCAGAACGCACGAACCGATTTCGCAAATTTTGCATTCGTTGGAAAGGTCTCGGGCTCCGCAAGGTTTATAGCTAAGAAAAATAGTCGTGCATGGCATCGTGTCCTAATGCAAATTGCTGGAACTTCATGCACCGTAATTAAAAATTCGAGAAATAAAAATATTCAACAATTGTTTTAAATAATTTCAAATAGATTATCTTCTATCTTCTATATACGTATATAAAAATAAGTCGGGTTTTCCTTCTTGATGAAATAACTCCAGAACGCACGAACCGATTTCGACAATTTTGCATTCGTTGGAAAGGTCTCGGGCTCCGCAAGGTTCATAGATAAGAAAATTAGTGGTGCCTTAATGCAAACTGCTGGAACTTCACACAACGTAATTGAAAATTCGAGTAATGACATTAGTGAGAATTAACAGAATTATGCTTGGTTAAGTCAACGAGCAATTCTTGCCGCAAAGAATAATGAAGTACACGCACTGAATTTCGCCATTCAATCAAAAATTGCTGCCGATTTGGTGACATACCAATGATTCTTCCGATTGGTCTTCCGTTTGACTTCAAACGATTGCAATTTCCAGTTCGCCTTGCGTTCGCAATAATAAGTCGCAAGGCCAATCGCTTAGTGTTTGCGGGATAAATTTCAAATAGATTATTTAGAAAATCATTGTTTTTCACATGGGCAGTTATACGTTGCCTATTCACGAGTTGGAAAACCATCTGATTTGTTTGTGTTAACGTCAGACCAAAAAAAAACAAAAAATGTGGTTTACCAAAGAGCACTTCAATGAAACGGATAATTCACTTTCATTTACTTAGAGAAGTTCAACTAAAAAACACTTCATTTTTGTAATCGAAATAAATTCATTACTGTTGTATAATAAAATCAAATTTTTCCTTTTCAAATATAAAACAAAAAAAATTTCTTCATCTTTCTCACGAAACCATCTGGTGGCGAAACGGAGTTCGTCGGGTTTGCTAGTTTATTTATAAAATATAAAGTAAAATAATCTATGGGATGTCTTATATTGCTTGATATTTGTAGTCGGGGTGTTTGTTAATGTATGTCAAACTCGATTATTGAAGGAGAATCAGCACATTCGCTAATGTCTTCCCGGTCTTCATTTAATTTGTCGAACTTCCTCTTCTTTTTGTTGGTTGGATAATATCATCATCACATTCATGACTATCATCGGTGCGAATAGTAATTTCGTAAAATTTGTCTGTATGAATGTCTATTTGAAACTCATCTTCACTACTGCTTAATTCACAAAATTTACTAGTCGTTTTGCCATATTTAAAAGCGCTCGGTCGTTTTAAATATTAAAAAAAGACCATATAGCAAAGAAAAAGGCTAAAAATACTACTAAAATAATTTAAAATTATTTTCAAAATATAATACTGTTTATCACTGCTATATGTAATTTATTCAACTTTTCGATGCAAACTGAGTCATTGTTTATAAAATAGCCTGTGCCTCACAGAGTATGTTTGTCCACTGAGGTGGACAGCCGTCCCGAAAGTGTTAATTTTACATGAATTTGTCAACATTGAAGACATTTACATTTATGGACCGATTCTACTGCAATACAGACCAATGTTATGGCAAGGCTTTGTTATGAAGAACTTTCCAAACTAAATATTGACAAAACCCTTGTGGTTGCTGTGCAGTCAGGCGTATTTCTCAGGTTGTCTGATAGTAAACCTAACCTAGAAACCGCACAAATATAAAGATCTTAGATCGCAGGGTGTTTCTGACACAGCTTCATAACATACGAGTGACGTTGAAGTTTATGTGTGAAACGCCTGAATGCACAGCAAATACCTGACATTTTGACAGTATTCAGTATGATTCAATAGCATGATGTATGGAAGTTGGAGCGTAATATGGCCTTGCCATAACATTTTTCCGACAAGATCGTTCCTTTAGAATAATATCTAAATAATTTTTTGCAGTATCAATATTATTCAGGCAATTTCCGAAAGGCGTAGAGGCTCATTCCAGTAGTATAATTACTTAGCATCGTAACATTTTTTTTTTTTCAAAATATCGTCTTTTTGATGAAAATATTACTTTACGAATTGCTCGACCGTTTTACTGTCTCAGAAAAAAATCTATAATATAAAAGGTATAAAATGATTTGAAAATTAAATAACTAACCGCATTTAATTTTTTAAAATTTGATTGCTTTGGGCACAATAAGCTAATACTTTAATAAATTATGTATTGGCTATTTTGATCGAACATATTGTCATTTTTCTGCGATTTCAAGATCATAAATTTTTGGTCGTTATTGGCAAAAAACTGATCAAATTGCTTTTTGACCACCTCATTTATAGGTAAAGGTTTTATCGCCTAAAATTTTTAGTGAACAGATTAAATAATGGTCCGATGATGGCAGGTCTGGAGAATGCAGTACTGGGTCCCATT
>NW_020536999.1:69313326-69343946 GCF_003426905.1 Ctenocephalides felis | reverse complement strand
CGGGATTTTGTGTTTTCCTTTCTAAATTTCATAATTATCTAAAATTTCAAAGATTATGTCACTTTCACTTAAAATTTGTTCTGATTGTGTTGGATTAATAACATTTATATGTACAAAATTTTGATTCGGTTCGACTATGCAATTTCCAATAATTAAACCTGAACTGAAACATTTTGATAAACATACTTTTGGTTCGCTAAAATTAATTTTACTTGTAAAATTTTTTAACTCTAGGTGGTATGACATAATCTTTTGAATTAAATATTTTGCACAAATACTTTCATTTTCAAAATTTAACATGACTGTTTTGGATTCTATATCTATATTTGCTTTAAATTTGGTTAAAAAATTTTTCCTATATGCCTATTTCCTAGTTGGTAGGTCTCTTACACTTGGAATGGAAATTCGGTTTCTTGCCCATTAAAATTTAGGCCTAAAAATACCGCTCCTAAAGTTTTAATTGTATGGTTTGTTATGCCGCCAATTTCTATACTCAATTTCGTGTAAAATGGTCGAATCCAATCTAGTTGTTTTAAATCTATCAGTGAAATGTCGCTACCTGTGTCACTAAAAATTTTGAAAAAGTATCATTCGTGTTAGTAGTGGATAATTGAATAACATCAAAAGTTCTTGAATTATTTAAGAGAAAACTATTTGGAACTTGAGTTTTTATTTCGTTAATGCCCTTGTCGAAACGGGCCCTAATCCGTTTTTTGAAGTTGTTGTCGTGGTTGTGTGGTTCTTGGTGTTCGTTTCTTGAATTTGTTCATTTGTGGTATCTGTCTGACAGTAATATTCCTGTCTGTTTTCGTTTGTAGGAATAAAGATTTTGGTGGATTATGACTATTATTTCTTGGGTAAAAACTTTTTCGGCTTGGATTTCTACATTCTTGAATTAAATGCCCCGGTAATTTACAGTAGCTACAAAATTTATTATTATTATTAGTACCATTATTTATGTTCGTTGAATATTTATTATTATTTTGATTTAAAAAGCATTGTGGAGATATACGTATGTCCGCGTTTTTTACAAGTAAAGCAGATAACATTGTTGGAATTAGGATTTCTAAAACGAAATTGATTGTTAGTAATTTTGTCGAGTTCTAATGTTTTCTTCTTCTATATGCAAAATTAATTGCTTCAGCAGAGATACTAGTGAATCTACACATTTTACTAGAGTTCTTATGGGTTCTCTAAGGCCGTTTTCAAAAGCTTTTATGCCTACTTCAGTAAATGTTGTTTGCGTTCTGTCAGCTGAGTCTTGTCCTAGTAAGTTTATTTTGAGTAATAAATTTGTCGTAATAGTTCTTCTATTTTGCTCCAAAACTTTTTACAGTTCATTATATGTTTGTTTTAAACTACTCATTTCAGATAATAAACTTGCAATAGGTCTTTTTACCGAATATTCTTTTGTTAAAAAAGCTTTAAATTTTTCCATGATTCTATTTTCATAAATTGAATTTTTGCTAAAATATTTTTGTCTAATTTTAGTTTTATAATGGTAAGCATTTTTCCGCTTCTGTAGGTGTTAAATCAGTATTTAATTAATCACATGCCGTAACAATGCAGGGAGCATTGAAGGTTCTCCGTCAAAAGTTGGAATTAGAGGATTGCCGTTTGGAAACAAAATCTTGCATCAGAATTGATTCAATTGTGCTATTCATCATTATGTATTTGATTAAAAAGGAAAAAAAAGAAAAAAAAATTAAGAAAAATACAGTAAAACAGAAGCGCAAAAATTTACAATATACAAAATATTTAAATTTGTATTTGTTTAAACTTGTAGTAGTTCAAGGGACTTGCAATGTTGCATTAACACTCGAATATGCACTGAAATTTTCTAACACTTTTATTTTTTTTGATTTTATAACTTTTCACTTCTCTTGATTTTTTTTTAAACAATTTTTCTTGATTTTTGAATCTTGATTTCTGCTATAAACTAGAGTTTCTTGATTTTTCTTATTATTCTTGATTCGTATTCTTGCTTCTTGATTTTTTTTTATTTTATTTACTTCGGGTCTTGATTTATTTTATTACTTACGGGTCTTGATTTATTTTATACTTCGGGTCTTATATTATTTTATACTTCGGGTCTTGAATTATTTTATACTTCGGGTCTTGAATTATTCAATATTTTGAGTCTTCGGTTTTCTGATCATCAACTACGTCCACTTTTAGCAAGACTATCCTCGGAGGCAAAGTTTTCCACGATGTACTGCCTAGTTTGAAGTAGCACCCTATATTTTTTGTCACTCTTGGCAATTATTTTTCAAAACGCCGTTCTTTCAAGCTCACAAAAAATTTTGAATGTTACTTCATCAGTCAAACACCGCTGTCACCAAAATAATATGTTGGGCACCGCGTTGATGAACAGAAAGGGCTGTTGGCTCCGCTATATGCAAATCGGTGTTGTTGCTCTGGACCTTCCGGAGTTCCTGAAACTTACTTGCTGAAAGTACTTGAGATTGATAAATGAAAAGACTATTTCAAAAACTTCACTTTATTTCACTTTAAGTACAAGTAACTCGGAGGTATTGGAAGAGAAGTGTTTGCCCGGCGACCGACAGATTAAGACTGATTTATTTTATAATTATTAAAACTAAAATCCTTTGAAACGTAGTGGTTCAAAGTAATTCGTACAAAGTAATGAATTTAGCTAATTAAACAAAATGTTATTCATGCGAACTTGGTGAGAATTGTTAACTAGGCGGAATGTCGATAATATGATCTTGCTGAGATTTGTCGATGTAGATTTATGATTTCGTGAGAGAATGTTAATGTCAGCTACTACGCAGTAGTCTGAGAAAAGTTAATATGAACCGTTAATATCAGCTAAAGCTCAAGGGTTCTAAGATTTCAGTCTGGACTTGTTAGAAATCTAATATTATGACAGTGGTTAGCAACTTGTAATATCAGGGGTGTACAACAAAAGTTATTATAGCCTCATTTTTAAACATTTTGTTAAAGATTTGGATAATTTGGCAAAATTTTCAATAAATTGTGTGTAATAACCTAATGAACCAAAATATCTTTTTATATGGATTATTGTTTTTGGAATTGGATATTCTAAACATGCTCTTATTTTATCTGGTTTAGGTGTGTCCTGAAAATTCGATTCTCGAAGTATTTCAAATAATTTTGTTAAACTGTCTAACGTTCTTGTAAAGATACAAAATAACTTATGATATCAAGTAAATAAACTAAACACTATTTTCCAATATAACTCTTAATATATTATTCATTTCGCGTTGGAAAGTTGCTGGTCATTTTTAAATCCAAATGGCATTCGGAGATATTAAAAGTGTCCTTCGTCAGTGCTAAATTTTTTTATATGTCATTTTAGTTAATTTCTATTTGTTGAAAACCTAAAGCTAAATCTATCGTCAAAAAATAATAACAACGGCCTAATTCAATCATCTTCGGAATAGGGTATTTACTCTTTGCTAGACTACAACAATTCTCTATTTTTTTCCTTCCTGATGCATATATTTTTTTGGGAAACTACCCAAATTGGTGAGGACTACTGTAACTAACATTAAAGATAATTAAACACATTTTTTGTCTTAAAATTTTGTCCGAGAAATTCAGAATTTAAATTTTTTTCAAATTTTCGATACTATTAGATTTTTTGAAATTCTAAATAAATAATTTCAACTTTGGAATTCAGTTTGAAACTGTTTCTATAATAAAAATAATAAATATGAGATAAGTGTTTTATTATTATATAATATTACTATATTTTTTTATATATGCAAGCACTTGCATATATTAGGTCTATAAAATACAACGCTGTAATTTACAGTATGTATAATGATAAATATTCAGAATTAACAGGTTAAGTCATAATACCATGCACCACTCGTTTCTTTTATATCTAAAAATCAACAACATTTAATCAAATTTCATATTACTTATCTATGGCCATTTTCGAGGAATTGTATGCACCTAAATGTATGTTCCTTGTGTTAAACCTGATAAAGATGAAAACTTAGAAGTAAGACTGTTACTACTTTGAAACACGCAAGTTTTTTATCCTTGATTACATCTAATGTTACAAATGCACTATTTTTAATTTGCATTAAAAAATACTAGTTCATCAGTTTCTCTTGATTTTCAAAAAAAAAAAAAAAAAAACAGACAATGATCCTGAAATGCAGACTAACTGGAACTGAAATACACCATTTACAAAAAGATCATCACTGTGATAATTCAATATGTAAAGTATATTATTATTGTTTATTGTGTATTTAATTTACGGCTTTAGAGATCTGGCAGAAAGTAGCTACAGTTGTAATGCCTTGTTTGATATAAGAATAAATCTGTTCTGAACTCTTGATTTTTGAACTATTTGTGGTGATTTTCATTTAGGTTGTTTGTGTTCAATATTGTGGTAATGCTAATTACTAGTAAGAAGTGAATATTAAATTTGAAAATATTGCCATTTGTTTCTTATTGTCATAATTATATAGAATATTATAGATATTATTGTACTTAGTTATGGCAAATCATTTATATTAATTTGGCTTGAAATAATCACATGCAACTGGTTTTGGTATTCAAATTTTTAAATCTTGAACATAAATTAAAAGTTTATGTATAATTGATATGCTCAATATTGTCAGCCAAATAAGTATTTAAAAACAATATATTTTAAATATAAATATTTAACATAAACTATTTGAAGAAGATTGAAACAGATATTATCTAACGAATGGAAAGATAATAATCCGCTGTGATTTAAAATTCCACCAAATTCATTTATGACATGAAAATTAAGATATTGGCCATTATATTAAATACTTGTACATTCTCCGATATTCACTTACTGATAGTGAAAGAACAAAAAATTTAAACAAATGACAAACTCAACAAATGTTGACAAAGAATCAATCCTTCTAAAACATCAATGGTTTTAAACAATAGTTTTAGCAAGACAAATATACTGATTTTTTTATCATTTTTTTATGATGAATATTTGCTTGAACCAGCAACATGATTGAGATAACAATCAATGATTAGTATTATTGTGGTTACACTTTCAAGAATGTCTTGAATTTTACAAATTTGGTTAAAAATACATGTTTTGGATAATGCAAAGTTGAAGCTAAAGAAACAGGAAAAAAATTGTGCTGCTAAAGCTAAATAATGAAAATACTAAATATCAGTAAAATAAGTATTTTACAAGTCTCTATATATAAAAAAATATTAATTAGGATTAAATTCAAGCAAAAAGTAAGTTTTCATTCATTGCTTATAGCCTTAAGTTAAGACATAACATAAAACTGTTTATTTTTCATTAAGCAATTGATTTAATGGTAAGACATGTAAAAATTGAATTTATTTATTTAAAAAGAAAAGAACAGGTAGCATTTGAATTTGATACCAAAAATTTTGGAATGCAATTGTGCACTAATCACACAAATTAATAATCTCGAAGATGACATTATAGAATGGTAAATCAAAAACTATAATATACCAACCAAAAAATTTCAAAGAATTTGTGGACATCAGACGATGTATGGATTGCAGATGTCAACAACTGCAAATTGTTAAAACACTAAAAATATTCGAAATGCATATAGTGGTAAAAACCTGAATTGCATCATATTTTTATATTATTAAGTTCTTCAGTTATGGTATACTATTGATGAAAGTTCTACATAAGTATCTGAACAATATTTTTTTATTACTAGAAGGCATCACTTGTGTGATGAAATATAATTCAGAAATGATTTGTCATACATATGTATATAATATAACATTATCTGAAAACGATGATTATAGAAAGAACACATAAGGTGTTCTGAAAGTATACATTTTAAGAATATGCTTTATGGTTTACTTCGAACTTCAAAGAGTACTTTAAAAATACAAGTTATGGATAATCCAGAAGTTAATAAATGTAAATTTTATGCTGCGCTGTTTTTGAACTGAATATGTGTAAATACCAAATATTAGTGTCACACAAGTCCATAAATAAAAAAAATGATCCTCATTTTATGAACAAAAGCACAATATCAAGAAACCAAATAAATTCAAGCAAGATAGCAACTTTTCTTTGTGGATTGCAAATTGGAACTGAATTAATGATTGAAATATCTATAACATAAAGCTGCTTCGTTTTACTTCTAAAGAAAAAAATCATTCTGATACATAAAATTTTGCTATTTTAATTGTGCAATATTTCACAAATGACATCAGGAAACTTCAGGAAATGAAATCGAAACATATAATGCACGAGACCACACTAATTTAAATAAGGGTTCATTATGATTAGAAAATGTATTAACTAAAAAAAATTTTATAGTTAAGATTTAAAGCAGATTAAGACACGTGGATTTTTAATTGAGTAAAATAATAGTAAGAAGAAATAAGCAAGTTTAAAAATTAGAAAAACAGTTAAAAAACAAAAAAATCAGCTGAAAGAAAATTGAATGGAAAAATAAGATGTTCAAAATATAATATAGGACACATATAGGAATTGTAAAGAATAAATAAAAAAATAGTGGGTGGCTAAATGCTGTTGAGTTTAGTTGCAAAATACTTTTATATTGTACATAAGTTGTACAGTTATGGTATACTATTGGATTAAATTCTGGACCAATGCCTGAAAAAAATTTCATATTCTATTGAATTTACCAGAAATAATCACTCGCATTATCAAGTAAAGAAATTTCAAGATAATATAAAAATAATTTGCCATGCATATGTATATGAATCTGTCTAAAAATGATAAAAATGAAAAAAAGATAGATAAAGACACATATGATGTCTTTACGGCATGTTTTCAAAAATTTTCTATACACATACGTTCCCACAATTAGCAAAGAACTAAAAAATAATGAAGCAATATATTTTAATATTTTCAACTATCAGAACATTTTTATTTTTTATTTTTTTAATTTTATCTCAAACAATTATCCTTTGGGATAATTATGTGCAAAAATATGTTTATCTAGTAGTGATGGTTATTATGTTGGTATATGAATTATTATTCACACATTAGAGAGCATCTTAGAACTTATTTTAAATTTACATTCTGCGTGTGTGTCGTTTTCGTCTTGTTTTCATCTTTGTCGGAATAATATAAATTTTTTACCGATTTCAATTGTTACATGTGAAGTGAATAATGAATTCACCATCATTATCAAATTTTACAGTAAAATCTCGCTAATTCAGAACTGCCTCTAATAATCCGACATCATCAGCGAACGAAGCGCTGGAAATTTTTTTGGAGATTTTGGATTTTCTTCTACTATTTCCAATATTATATGACTTTTTTACTTTAATCTATAGTTTTAACAGTCCGAGTTAGTGAGATTCTACTGTATGTATGAATTTTTAAATAGTTTTCAAAAATATTATTGGTGCTTAATTTCATCCTAGAAAAAATGGTATTCATAATAAGGAAAAAACAAGTGGTGCATGACATAGTGCCTTAAGGCAAATTGCAGTAACTTCCTTTACCGTTATGATATATTTGAGTAATATTGTTTTCGAAAACTTATAAATTGAAGTTGATAAATCAAGCAGAGTTAGAATGAAGAACCTGATTCCATATTTGATATTTCTATAAATTATATGAACTGAATTGCAAAGTTAAAATTATTTGTATCATTTTTATACAAGTGATGAGCTTTAGAATGCAAAATATCGTTTTACTAAAAAAATTTTTTCTTTAATATTCACCGGAATTTTATATTTTGAATGAATCAGTTAGGAATTCTTAAATCAAAAATTACTTTTTTTGGGTTTTTAAACTTTGTAGTTTAATACTACATTATAAGTAATGTAGTATTAAACTATCACAGTATTAGCCATTTATTATTTAGGTCGATTAATTCTTTTAATTTCTCAAAATTGTCTATTTCTAGTAAGCCAGTAAGTGTTTAATTAAAATTGAATAAGTGAAAAGAAAAAGAGTCATTTACATTAAATTCTTTAGAAGCAGGAATTCTACATTTAAATTTTCTGTATATCTTTAAAAATAAAATTATTATTTTTTATACGTTTGAAAGATCTGGCAAAATCGGAGTCAATTAACTTTTCCATTATTGTAATTTTTAGGCTAATATAAGTTAAATTATTTTGGAAAGCATTAAATTGTTGCAATTAAGTTTGTATTACTGATTAGTCGGAGTAAAGTTGGGAATTGCTGAACAACATTACCTCTCTGATTTCCATTTTGCTGCTGCAAATTATTACTAAGTTTTTTTTGGTTGGTCTTAAATCGGCTACTTGCATATTATGGTCTTAAATAGTTGCATATTATGATTGAAGTTATTTCTTGAAAAAGAAAATATTTCGTAAAATTTAGATTTTGTTGAAAAGGTGAACAATTAGAAGAGTTGAACCATTGAAAACGTGGTTTCTTGAACATTCGACATATTTTTGACAAAAAGATTAATTCTTGTTAATAAAGCGAAATGTTACCATTATGAACCCGGTTAATACCCGGAGATTTGTCGATACAGGTTCTCGGTATTGCGTGAGAGAATGCCTAACTCAGGTACAACGATAGTCTAAGAAAAATGAATATAACCCTTTATTTCATCTGAACTCGAAGATTCTAAGATTGCATTATGAACTTTTAGGAAATTTAATAGAAAATCTGTAGTTAACAACCTACAATAACAGGGGCGTGCAACAATATATATTCGTAAAACTATCACTTTATGTTTTGTATCTTGGTATAGGCAGTTGACAATAATGAATAATATTATTTTATGAATAACATTTTTTCTAATTAAAACAAGTTAAATTATTTGTTGTATTTTTCGAGCAAGTCAATGTATTATAAAATTTGGTATATTTCGAGCAATGAAGTAATTATAAAATATTTTGAACGTAACATAACTAATTGTGCAATTTACTGCAAAGACTCAACCTCTGAAATTCTAAATGAGCTTTAATTATCATCAAAATATTTTTGTTGATTTTACTAACTATTTTATATAGTGGGTGATTTTATAACACAAATTTGTTTTAAATTTGCTATCCCTTTCGGGATTTTTGTACCCTTATATTATATTATATATCTTATCAGATACTTTTTTTATTTTACTTACATGCTATCTGAAGCATGAGATAAGACTCTTTGGTCTTCTAGAATCTAGACTCTAAACTCTAGAGAGCGGCATTAATAGCCACAAATTCTTACTTATAGAAAAATAATTATAATACCATAAACCTCTCTCTTCGAATATTGAATGTCGAGCTCTGAAAAAGCGATTTTTTGCCAAAAGAAAAGAAATGAGGGGAGTCAGTCCTGTTGTGTTCATGTTGATTTCAGCCGCCACCTGTATCCTTTGAGACCTTTGTGCATCCGAAGTGTAGTATGTAGTAGCCCCAAGTACTTCTCTATCTCAGGAAATTATACTGCTGCACAATGAAGTATAAAGGTGGGTTCCTATGAAGTCTGGAGTTGGTTGGATCGTGTCTTCGTGGCCTTAGTTCCGACTAGCAATGTAGGGGTGAAACCTTTGATTTTTGGGCATATTACAGCATTTTATTTTATTTTAGTTTTATCAGCATGCACCGCAATAGCTTGTCGCCAAATATAAATGTTTGGGACAGTCAAAATTTTGTATTTGATTAATATTGGCCTGCTAGGCTCTCGTCGTGAGAATCCTGCTTTCCTTAGTTCCATAACTTTGTTAAAGTATGTGTACTATGTCCCCAAGCTAATATTCCGTATGTAAGTACAGAATGGAACATAGCAAAGTAAGTTTCCCTGGCATCAATATGCGTTTGTGAGGAAACGCGTTGTAGGCTATCTGTTTGAAAATATTAAGAGAAATATTAAATCTTTTGTTGCTATCTTCACTCTGGTCCAGGTAATTTCAATTAACTAGAAATAGTTGTTTTTTAAGTGTTCCATGTTTATTTCATTTATTTTTTTTCATTTTGAGATTTATTATCAATGCTTCATAGTCGGAGATCGAACATGATAAAGTATCAATTATGAATTGGTCTGATTGTAAGTTTATGAATTATCGATACAAGTTTTAAAGTTCACGTTATAATAGAGTTAGTTTCATTAATCTATGAAGTGAAAGCAGAATTAGTTAGTGCATTTTTATCATTCGAATCTACTAAGTAATCCACATTGAAGTCACCGCATATGATGACATTAGTTTTTGAATCAAATGTGTTAAATATGCTTTTGGAATCTGAATAAAAAACGATCCACGCATAGTCCTTGAGGCCATCTTTTAGGCAATTCAATTTTTTCTAATTCTGTATCCAAAACTAATACTTTGAATGATGAATATACGTTTGGATGTTTCGATGCAATTTTTCGCACGTTATGTTTTTGAAATTTTTAATTTTTCAATTGTTCTTCTGTTGTTTCTAACGCCAGTCAAAACACATATTGAAGCCCTTGCTTCACCACACCTTATGTCAAGGCATTTGCATTTGTGCCTTCTATAGTTGTGGTCTTTCGTCTTGGCGGTTTCTTTCTTTGGACCAAGATCCAATTTTGTTCTTCTGTTACGCTCTTACTAACAGCGTTGGAAGGTCTTCTAGTTTCTTTAGCGTCGTTGCTACTGCGGTACTATCCCGTTTATTTAAGATTTTGCTGGGATCTTTGTTCTTGCTGACATTCGATTTCTACCCGTTCTTTTTTTTTGACTTCTTATTGACTACTTTTTCGGTATCGATATTAATACTGGGTGCAGCTGAAGAAACCTGCTTTTTCCTTTGGTTCGGATTTAACCATTGCAGCAGTATGATTTTTTCCTCAAGCTGCTTAATTATATATTCCTTATCCCCTATTATGGTAATCTTGTCTTCTAATTTTTTTATTTAATTTATTCTGCAATCTGTTTTACATAGGCATTAACATTAAGCAGAGATTACTAACAATAATTATCTTATAATATAAACAAGAAGATAGTAGCAACACCCTGCGGCATGTCTACTAGGTATATATAGCACATGTTAATAAATAAAAATAATAAAAATAAAAAAAGAGAAGAAAAACAAAAAAAACAGAACGATAAGAAAAACAAACAATCAAATATAACATAAAAAAGGAGAATAGTAATTAGGTTTAACTGAACTAGATGAGGGTCTTGTGGCAACTTTTTTTCAATCTGGTGAACTGACCATCCCGGTAAACTCTGCTGACCAATTCATTGAGATGTACGTCAATCCTATTTTTTTATTTAGAAGCAACCACTAAAATTTGTTCCTCTACTGTGAGCAAGCCTGTGTCTTGATGGATGATCCATGAAGAGGTGTAGCGAGGAGCGTTTGCCTCAGGATTTTGTTTTGAGCACGTTGGATGATGTTTAGATTGCTTTTTTTGCTGTACCCCAAAGTTGGAGACCGTAGGTCCATATGGGCTTGAGTACTACATTGTATATTAACAGTTTATTGTAAACTGAGAGTTCAGAATCTTTATTTAGTGGTCAGTAATTTTTTTAAAGATTTGATCTAATTGCTATTTTTTAGTTATTATATGTTGTTTCCAATTTAATTTCCTATCCAGGTGGATGCCAAGGTAATTTTGTCTTCTTTTGAAATTGTGTTTTTGTCGGCAATTGTTTTTTCAAGCCTGGAAATTGTTTACATATGATCACTGTGCACTTCACTGTTATCACAGCACTGTATCAGATTACGATAAAGAAATTTGAATTTTTTCTTTTAGCACAACTAATATGGTATATATTTCCGCAGTTTTTACAAATGTCTACATCTGGGGCCTTTGTGTCACAGCAATTATATGAACTTTTAACTTCCGATTCTAGCACTAATGGTGTCGATTGCGACCTCATTGCGACAAGTTGAAACGGCACGTCTATACGTTACGGCGGTTAACGATATAACGATATTATGTCAAAGCCAATGATAATTCGTTAAAATTTAGCTTGTTTTCTTATAATTCGCAGTAAATAACGGTATCAAACTAATCACTACACACTTTCACATCGCCTATATTTTTATAATAAATTTTGGTGCTTTCCATGATGCAAATTGTATATTATCTGGTTGTTATTATAGCATATAATCAAAACTTTAGCGTTAATTATAGCGTTTAACTCATTTTCATTTTTTTTATTATTATTATTAACTAAATGTATTACTGTATTTTAAATGCGTATAATGCAGTGCTTCTTAATTACTGAAATGTGACGGCGTGGTTGTTGTCTTGGTTGCTTCTGGTTCCTTCTAGCTATGTAGGGGTAAGCCTAGCAACCCAAGATCAACTCGTCCACAGATATATGATAAGCGGGGTACTGGTTTAATAGGTCTCCTCGGAACGGGGGTAGTTTTCCTATAGGTATTAGCTGGAAGACTTGGTGTAAATAAAATACAAGCTCTCCCGTAATTATAACCACTTTATTGGACAACACTAACAATATGACATTCACTGTCTAATAAACTAGAGTCACTTACAGTGTCTAGGATTTTACTAACTTTTACAAGAACTATTCGACTATTATATACTATAATATCTGGGTCATTAATGATAAAACAAGGTGTTTTTATAATGTACTGTTTATGAACTAAATAAATTTTATAACAAACTTACTGCTGCTGTCGCAATTAAAACAATTTTTGTTTATAATTGCGCAGGACAGTTGATGCTTACCCTAAAAAGTCTGACAGTCCCATGACAGACATTAAAAAAAAAATTATTATTATTACGGTCTATTCCTCCGTTTGAAAATTTTGTCGTCCTCGATAAAATCGAATTTACGTTTCACCTTGGTTTATTACTAATGCCCTTCAGAATGAATTTCATATGAAGTTTTTGATAAATAATGTTTATAATATTAATTTTAATATAATAATATGTGCTTCTATATTAATCAACATTTCATAACACAAATAATGTAACATTATAATATATAAATTAACATTGAACAATAAATTTATATTTTTATTAAAAAATACGTACAATCATGTTATTACAGAACAATATATGAAGGAAATTCTTATTTAAAATACTGGAAGGGAATCTTAATGAATTTTATAAATTTGGCGTGATTTTAAAGATCGGACTCTCTAATTGTCGTAACGATATTACATACGGATGCATTTTTCCATGTAAAGCTGAAACGATAATTTCGGTTAATTTATTTTGGTTGATTATAAAAATTTTTATATGATAGTTGAAAATTTTAAACATTTTGTCTATTTCCATCGTTATATTAGCAAGCTGCAAGTCTTTTTTTGTTTTGTTAATATTTTCAAAGATTTGATCAAATTAACAAGATGCATTGGTATGAGTAAATTCCGCGACGTACCGAGAATAAAATATAATATTTTTATGAAGTTTAACATTCCTAGAGAAAAAATATATTAGAATTCATTGATATCCAACGTAATATAAAATTATTTATTAAATTATAGCAAGCATGCACAACAATATATATTTTGATAGATCAATATAAATGTGTCAATACCCATATCATTTAATGAAACATAATGTATAATAACTTTGTCTATCATTAAATGAGAAAATATTTGAGATATAAATAAAATCGATTGAAAGTAACATGTTTAGGAAAAATTTCAAAAGGTAAAATTCATTATTTGAAACTAGAGAAGTATCGATTCTATTCTATGAGCAAAACTTCTCACACTTTCCCCAGCATTTTGTCTTAATTTAGATAATTCTAATTATAATTCAGCCACGGAGCGTCACACACCGAATTTTTTCGAAAGAAGATTTTTAAGTTTTTCCCAAGTTACATTATGAGAACGTCTGATATATTCAAATGCAGCCCCTTCTAATATATTTAAAGTAATTTTTTGAAGTGCTAAACAAGTTGCTGCATTTAGGCCGCGTTTACAAGTTTCTACGAAAATATAAATTTATTTAACTCAGAAGGTTTACCACTAAATTTTGGGATTTGTTGTATAGCGAGATTTAAGGCCTCAGAATTAACTCCAAGATCGGTTTCGGTTAATGTAAAATTGTCGATCCTTTCTTCAAAGACTGAAGTCTGGTAGAGCTAGTTGTCATCTCTGGGGAGTGTGATGTCCAATTAAAGAAAAGAAATTTGTCACTTACTTGGGGAGAGTCGCTGTCGTTGCGGTTGCCCATGGTTTAGTGTTGGTAGAGCCGCCACCTTACTGCCTTTAATTCCTCAAATTAGTATCGCTGGATTGCTGGATCCGCCCTTGAGTCTGCAGTCTCGGGGTGCGAAAAGCTCGGTTTTCACGTTCGCAGGCAACGTCGAATACTAATTCTTTACTACAAGGTATCGCACCGCTGGACACCATGAAATGTAATGTGTTGGTTGGTAGCGTGGTTGGTATTAACCTCCTAGTCAATACAGCCTTGCCGAGCGGTGGTTATAGTAAAAGTAGCTTCGAATGCCTTGAGCTTTAAAAAAGGTATTTGCTAAAATATCTTGTCACTTCTAAGTAACAACACTGATTGACTATTTTTAACAATACTTTATTAGCACCCACTTACAATGATTAACAATTATCTTTATAACGACTAATACCGCGACTCTAGCTAATCGCACAGTTCCATAGTTTATATATCCAAAAAATAGGACTGCAAACACCTTACGATGGCGTATTTAAAATATTTGCTGATGGTGATAATGACCGCAATCGATATCGAATTTAAGTTAATTGGCATATCAGCATTTCCATTACACAATACAGCATTATCGATTGCTATTACAAAATAATATATATATTGAAATGTAATGCTGGTTGTTTGGTAGCGTGGTTGGTATTGACCTCTTAGTCAATACAGCCTTGCCGAGCGGTAGTTATAATAAAAGTATCTTCGGATGCCTTATTAGAGCTCTTATTAGAGGTATTGGCTGAAATATATTGACACTTAGGAGAAACAACACTGATTGACTACTTTTAACTATACTTTATTAAAACCCACTCACAAAGATTAACTATTATCTTATTAACGACTAATACCGCGACTCTGGCTAATCGCACAATTCCATACTTTATATATCCAAAAAGTAGGACTGCAAACACCTTACGATGGCGTAATTAAAATATTTGCTGATGGTTATAATGACTGCAATCGATATTGATTTCAAGTTAATCAGCATATCAGCTTTATTGATTGCTATTACACAATACTCCACCCTTAAAGAGTCTGTCATTCCCTTGACAGAATAGAATATAAAGAAAATTACGAGAGTTTGTGGTTTTCCTTCTCCTTGAAAAATTATTGTTTTTAATAATTACTTAAATAATATAACTTAATTATAACGTAAGTTGTATACTAAACATACTTTTATTCTAATCTCATATTATATATAAAATACATAAAAATAATATATATGTTATATAAAGCCATAACAACAAATGCTGTTTTACATGTTATGTTTTATGGTTCAGCCTAAATTCTGCAACTCGTGTGTTTCTGTAAGGCGATGTAACGGAAGCATGTATCGTTTAAATACGATTATTATAATAAAAATGATAAAGCATGAAGATAGTATACTAATCAAACATTTATATAATGTATTCTTATAAATCTGTGTATCAATTTGGCTTACGAGATATAATCTCATCTTGTTTTATGTTTTTTGATAATTGCTCAATACATACCTTATCATCATACCTTACCATCTACTAGATTTTTGGAAAATTGATGATGCAAAGGAATTGTGTCAAGCATGATATTCCTAATTTCTGGTTCAATTCTTTTTTGAAATGTTACTCTGAGTTTTTGACTTTGTTTTAATAAAAAATACTGTTACTAATAATTTTGTATCCGTACGCGATGGTTATCAGTCCTGTTCCAGAAATCTGTACAATATCTCTCGCATTTCTGCATGAGATTCTTAAATCTTCTTTTCCAAGGCAGATAAACCTTTACGTGTTTTCCGAATGTAAATAAAAAAATATTGTGTGGTTTATTTTCAAAATCTGAGTGTCGCAAGAATACGAAATTTGCCTCTTCGATAGAAACATCATTCATTCACAATCTTCACCTTCCCTTAAGAATGAGATTGGTTTGGTCACTTTCCATATATATTTATTTTAATAGATCTGTATAAATTTGTTAATATCCATATCATTCAGTAGAACATTATGTATCATATCTTTATATATCATTATATAAGAAAATCTTTGATATATAAATAGAAATGTATTGGAAGTCACATGGTTGGAAATAGTTGCTATTTTAAAAAGATCAAATTCATTTTCAGAAACTAGAGGAATTTTGATTTTGAAATTAAGTTTATTATTAAATATATAAATATTGATCTTAGCAATGTTGAAAATCTGCAATATATTTCGTTCCAATATAGTGCTTAGGAATCTTAAATTTTTATTCTTAGGGGTTATCTTAGAAATTTCATTTTTTAATTGACGTGTTGACATTATATACGGATGCAATTTTCCGTGTACGGCTGTTATGACCACTTCCGTGAGCTTATTTTGATATAATATAAAGTTTTCGATATGGTAATTAAATAATAAAAATATTTTTTCTATTTGAATCAAAATATTAGCAAGCTGCATTTCATCTTGAGATTTATTAATTATTACCGAAATGTTATTGAAATTAGTTTCTATTTACGTATATATCAAAGATTTTCTTATATAATGATAGACAAAGATATGATACATTATGTTCTACTAAATGATATAGATATTATTACCATCCCACCGCTGCCACCATGAAATGTTTTTGGTTGGTAGCGTGGTTGGTATTGACCTCCTAGTCAACACTGCCTTGCCGATCTGTGATTATAAATAGGAGTAGACTTTGGGTGCATTGAGCTCGTAATAAAGATATAGGCTGTAATGTCTTGGCACTTGTAAGAAACAACACTGATTTGACTTCTTTTAAACTATACTTTATTATTAAATAACCACTTACAACGCTATGATAACGATTAACTCTGCGACTGATAGCTTAATTTCGTACTTTATATATCTGAAAAAGTAGGACTACAAACACCTTACGATGGCGCATTTAAAATATTTGCTGATGGTTGTAATGATTGCAATCAATATTGATTTTAATTTTAAGCAATCACCATATCAGCATTATTGATTGCTATTACACAATAATACTGTTAATGTGCCAAAAAGTTGTTTTAAAACTGATCCAATTATGATTCAGAAGTTTGCGCGAGTTTCTTGCGCTGTTACTTGCTTCTATTAAATCAACAATTATTTCGTTTTTAAACTTTATACTTTTTATGAAATTATTGGATGAGTCTAGAAAAGGCTTGCATATTTTTTAGTATATTGATGTTGCATTTATCATTAAAATAATCATGTGTTTTTGAAATTCTTTTTAAATTCAATTTATAATCCATTAAATTATGAGACATTATTAATTCAGAATAGTCACTGCACAGCTCAACGACCCCTATTTTTTTTGTAGTATATGCCGGGGTTTCCAATATATGAAATGTTGAATAGGACTGGAATTGTTGTCTCTCTAGAGCTGGGTAGTTCTTAAAGTATAGGGACTGCAAGACTTTTATGGTAGCAATGAAAGATAGAGTCCTCTTCGAAACACTCTATTTGACAACACTTTTTCAATTTACAACCTTACAATATTTTATTGGATGTTATAACGTGTCTTAGGTCTAGGATTTTACTACTGTTTTGTTCAAATTAGATCCCTATTATATACTAATATTTTTGGGTCGCCAACAACAAAACAAGGTGCTTTTGTAATATATTGTTTATAGCCTCGATAATTGTATAATGCAACACCGATATAATTTTTGGGTCACCAACAACAAAACAAGGTGCTTTTGTAATATATTGTTTATAGCCTCAATAATTTTATAAATAAAATACTGTTTCTGTTGCAATTTAAACAAAATGTTGTAAAAAATCTATTGTTTTTAATATTGATAAATTTGACATACATGCGTTTCTCAATAATAATACAGCATAATACATACATATACAACGTATAATTCTGGCTGCATGATCTTTACAGTTATATAGGAATGTCTGTGGCTGATGATCGGTATATATATTAAACATTCGACAATATAATGAAATGATATGGGTTGTTGTTGGTAGGGGTTGTAGGTCTAAATGTGGGTTGATCCACTCTCCAATGGGGTGATAAATCCGTCCAACCCCTTCCTGGTGTCGTGGGCAGAGCTTATAGTTCTAATATAAAACAATAACACTGGTAGAAATCTCCTCGGAACCGTGAGCACATTATACTTGTATAGGCTGAAAGAGTTTCTACGCAAAGTCTAATAGAAACACTGAATTTAATTTGACTGTCACTTTATTTAATCTATAGTAAACTTTCAAATCACAAACTGACATAAATTCGTGTTAAGATATACTCTGAATTACAATACGATATCTTACTCTATTTATTGCAAAGAGTACCTGAGAATATCCCGAAAGTGGCGCGTTCTGGAAAACTTCTCCGCCCTTGCAGTGCTCTTGGACTTTGAATGTATGGCATAGAGCACGTATAATTCATGTTATTACACAACACGCCACCCCTAAAGGATATTCTTGGTCCTCCAAGAATAATTTTTTTTTTTTTTAAAAAATACAGAATTTTTGATGTTCTTCCCCTCTTAAAAAAATTATCGTTCTCGACTTTTCTATTAATGTATCAAACTAATAAAATAATATTGATAAAACAGTTTGCCATTGTTTTATTACTGATATGATTGTTTTTACTACATAATTTGAACTATTTAAATTCTATAATAGCAATGGCTTTAATTGAACTTAATTTATTAATCTAATATTACTATTTCTGATAAATAATTGCTTTGAGGGGAAGGAAAAAAAATGAATATAATATTAAGACAATAGTAAGATATTTCTTATGCTAATAATTATAATTCTAATAAAATACAATAGTAAGGCTTTACTTAATTTTTATCAAGTACATTCACTCATTTTATCAAGTACAATCACTTGTATAATGCCATTTATAAAATTTGATATTGATAATAATATTGGAAACTATTGTAAAACAAAATAAAAAAATAATAATATTTTATAACATTTGTAGTGTGTATTTGTAGTATGCTATTGTTCTAAATTTGACAGAAAATGCGCTGCTGAAAACTGCAATCAAACGCTCAAATTTCGCAACTCCTGAGAATCCGTATTTTGGCTTTGTGGACGTATGTGAGGACATATACGCGAAAAGCATTAGAAATGCTACAATTCCGCCAATCAGATATGCGTTAATTGATTGTGTCGTGGTTTGCGTAATTACTTGGCATATTTTGTTTATATTTTTTGAATATTGTTTCAAAACGCTGTCGTCGATAATGCTTTTGAAAAATGTATGGTGTCTCGAAATTGCGTCGAGCGTGACGTTTCCATTTTTCGTGTCAATTCCGTTTATTTTAATTGCGCTCATAGAGAATGTTGAAATACTATTTTGATTTTTTGCTCTACTTCTAATTAGAATGTCATAATTTTGCATCCGTCAGCGATGTTTATCAATCCCGTACCGGAGATTTACAAGATATCTCTCGTTTATATCTCTCCATTTCTACAAGAAATTCTTAACTTCTCCTACGCGGGACAGACAAAACCCCAAGCGCCTTCGGTATAAAGATCAAAAAATATTGTATGGTTTAATTTTAAAACTTTAGTCTCGCAAGTATCCGGAATTTGCTCTTCGGATAAAAACATCACGCTCTCGCAATCTTCTCCTTGTTTAAGATAAGAAATGGGTTTACTTATCTTCCAAATAAATTTATTATCACTTACTGTTATGACTTTATTAATATCATCATTTAAATAAAACATAATGAACCATATCTCTATCTACCATGATGTATGGAAATTTATGCGAAATAAAAAGAAAATTATTGGAACCAATGTGTTTTGGGATAGTAGTTATTTTATAAAACTCAAAATCATTTCCTGAAATTAATGGAACATTGATTTTCAAATTTAATTTATTATTGAAAATATAAATGTTAACTTTAGCGATATTATAAATTGATAATACGTCCCGTTTTGATATATCGTTGGGAAATCTCAATTTCTTATCTAGATTTGGTACGACATTAGTTATTAAATTTCTTAATTATTTTGACGAGATATTATAGGGGTGTAATTTGCCATGTAAGGCCATTATCACTACCTCCGTCACTTTATTCTGATAAAATATAAAATTTTCGAAGTGGTAATTAAATACTAAAAACATTTTTTCTATCTGTATCAGAATATTAGCGAGATGCAGGTCGTTTTGTGATTTATTTATTAACAAGGCCATATTGTCAAAGTTTTTTTCAATTTTGTCAGATAATTTATTTATCTGACTTGTTAAATTTGTTATAATATTAAATTCCGTCTTATAAATAGCAATTTGTTATTTATTTAAATTCAATAAATGATTCTGATTATTTTTCAAGAGTGAAATTTGTTCATCAAAATACTCGACGTCAGACTCGACGACCAAACAACTGCTGTGAATTACATCCTATTATGTTTAGGAGCCCTCTTTTACCTTTAACTGACTCTGCCTCCTGTGTTAAATCTAAAATAATATTATTCTGACTAATAACAGTTTTTAAAACATTGTTAGATTCTAAAAATGGCCTGCATGCTTTTTTTATATTCCGACGTATTACATTTAGATTGAAAAATATTAGAAGTAGTGACCTTTTTAGATTGAGCTTATATTCTGATGAGTCATGTGAAGTGACGATATCGAAATAATCGCTACATACTTCCACATCGCCTATTTTCCCAAAATAAATTCGAGGGCTTTTCATTAGGTTAATGTTGTAATTTGGGGATCCCGCAATTACCGGACTCATCAAAGCCGACAATATTATAAAGATGTGTACAAACATCCTGTCGGGAAAGAAAAGGAATCAGAATCGTTTATAGTAATTATAGGTTTTGAGATGAGAAAAATTAATTGCATGTAGATTATTATTACATCATGGGAAATCGTTAGATATGCGATGCAAACTGATTGTAAAATTGTTAAAACCTTTGGTGTCAATTGCAACGAATTTTACGATATTATCTATGTAATAATAAAATATGCTATAAATTTTTAAGTAATATAATAAATCAATAAAATAATAGTTTATTGGTATTTTAAATAAAAATTCATTAGAATTTCTTTCTATTAACAGTTCGTAAATAATCAAGTTTAATTTATTATTGTGTAGTTGTATATATTGTTGGGCACCGCGTTGATGAACAGAAAGGGCTGTTGGCGCCGCTATATGCAAATCGGTGTTGTTGCTCTGGACCTTCCGGAGTTCCTGAAACTTACTTGCTGAAAATACTTGAGATTGATAAATGAAAATACTATTTCAAAACTTTACTTTATTTCACTTTAAGTACAAGGAACTCGGAGGTATTGGAAGAGAAGTGTTTGCCCGGCGACCGACAGATTAAGACTGATTTATTTCATAATTATTAAAACTAAAATCCTTTGAAACGTAGTGGGGATTTGTCTCGAATATTCTATGCGACGAAAAGGACAAAGTAATGAATTTAGCTGATTAAACAAAATGTTATTCATGCGAACTTGGTGAGAACTGTTAACTAGGCGGAATGTCGATAATATGATCTTGCTGAGATTTTTCGATGTAGATTTATGATTTCGTGAGAGAATGTTAATGTCAGCTACTACGCAGTAGTCTGAGAAAAGTTAATATGAACCGTTAATATCAGCTAAAGCTCAAGGGTTCTAAGATTTCAGTCTGGACTTGTTAGAAATCTAATATTATGACAGTGGTTAGCAACTTATAATATCAGGGGTGTACAACACCTCCCTCGCCAGTGTAGCGACTCCCGGCGCTACCGTAAAAAAAAACTGACACCAAAAGACAAAAAAAATATTATTCAATTCAAGAAAAATAAATAACAAAAATCGCAACAATTCATTAGATTTGACTAAAAAAGTATTAAATATATTAATAATAATATAATAATAAATTGAAAATAAAAGATATGGAAGTTCAATTTTCTTCAACTAATAATTCTATAAAATTATAAATTTATTCAAGAAATTTTCTAAATTTACCTAAACCTTGAAATAATTACTCATTAAACATTAACTAAATCATTAACTTTTGCAATAAAATTCAAATTAATACTTGAATTTGTTTAGGTAAATTTAAAATTACAATTAATATTTAATTCAAGAAATCATTATCAAAATTATGTTCACTATTTGCATACTACATTAAAAAAAATCAATAAAATCAATTGATAATCAATAATCAAAAATCAATAATTAATATTCAATAATCAATAGTCAATAATTAATAATTAATAATCAATATTCAATCAATCAATAATCGATAACTAATAATCAATAAGTCAACGATGGATTTTTTTTGGAAATCAATAATTAATGATTGATTATCAATAATCTATTATGCTATATTTAATAATCATAAATCAACTATTTAAATTTAATAAGAATGTAATAAATTCAAAATTATCCCTTAAAAATTGATAATGATATGATAATTACGAAAGATTGTAAGGTTCAACTTATAATTAATTTATGTTTGTAGCAGAAAATTAAAATTTTAATATCTATTTCATATATTATACAACTAAGATAAAACTATATGATATATTATTTTCTAATTTATTGCAGGATTTGGACTTTCTCTTCTCAATTCTATATCATTACTTACATTTCCTTCGATATTAGTATTGGTTTCATTGATAGTTATTTTAAAAATATTTCTTATGATCGATTTGAATTTAAATACGATAAAAGCTAAAATTATTAATGAAATTGGTATTATCCAATAAAAAATATGGTTTGATCTTAGTTGTACTTCCTCTAAATCAATATTTGAATTTCGTTTAAAATCTTCTATGTTTTTACTTAATTTATATAATTCTGGTATTACGTCTTTATGTTCTAAATTCTTTATATACTTTGGTATTTGTGGTACAGTATTATTATGTATTTCCATATTTATAATATTACTCATATCTACTTTTGAAATATAGTTAAGTTGGGTTGTAATTGAGCTTTTAAAATTTTCTTTTGTATGCAATTTTGTAAATCTATTTTGTGCTTTACAGCCTGGTTTTAATTTTAATTTCCCGATTTGTGACAAAAGTATTGATTTTCTTGTATTGTTGCAACTTATATCAATAATGTCCTTACTTGGAAAAATATAGATCCATGAATTTGGAAAAGATAATTGCAAAAATAATGGATGAGTAATATTAAAAATTCTCTTATTGCATGTTGAAGGTACATTCAAATTTGGAAGAAATAGTTCTATTTCACATTCATTATTATGACCATTATAAATAAATATAGGTTTATTTTGTTCACAAATTAATTTTTCATCCAGTTTTATATAACTATTTAAATATAATTCGTTACAAAAAAATACTCGTGTATATCGGAATCTATCACTATTATATGCTCTTTTGGAATTAAAACAGAATAAATATTTTGGTGTACTAACTTTGGAATTACTGAAATTTTATAAACATTATAATTTTTTGGTGTAATAATCGGAGTTATCAATAGAAAATTTAATTTATTATTAAAGAAATATATATGAGTTTCAATGGATTTATATAATTTTTGAATATTTAGTGATTGTACATCAAAAGGTAATCTAAGAGCTATAGGTAAATTTAAATGTATGTGTTGTAATTCTTTATAAAAAATTTTGTTCGAAAAAACATATGGATGTAATTTGCCTTCCATAGAGCTTATAATAATTTCAACGATTTTTGATTGTGTTACTTGGTATTCATTTATAATATTTGTGAACAATATAAAGACACTATTCAGAGTTGTTATGATATTATTGGTTTTAACATCTTTTTCCAATTCATAAAATTTATTTGTGTTTTCTGTTAATTGTTTTGAAACATAATTCATATTTTCTGTACTGTTTTGAAAATAAGCTAATTGAGACTCAAAAATAGATGATTGTTGCTTTGCAAGTTCTAGAATATGATTTTGATTATTTTGTAAAGTTTTAATTTGAGCATCGTAATAAATAGCATCATCTTCATTTAATGTACCAAAAAGTGTTTTAGATATAGAACCAATAATATTCACTAAAGCTCTTTTTGACATTCTGTTATCTATTCCTAGCATTTTTTGAATGAATTTATTTTGAATTTGAATGTTGTTACAATCTACTTCCATTTGTTTTAATATTGTATGGCATTCTAAAATTTTGGAGACATTGCAAAGTTCTTTTGTTTGATCATAAATATTAATAATGTATTTAAATTGTATTCTAAATTCTGATAAATCTACATACGTTAATAGTTTCCATTTAGAATTATATAAATTAATTGTTGTAACATGTTCGTAATAAAATCCCGAGTAGTTTGTCATTTGTTCTATTTCGTAGTCAGGTTCGAGTTGTCCGTAAGCCAAAAATATCATACTGAGGATAATTATAATATTCATTCCTAAAATAGATAGAGATAAATTAAAATTGGTTGTTTTTGTGAAATTAATTCACACGGGGTGGAAGAAAAGAAAGTATAGTAAAACAATAAAAGGAAATATAGTTGTTCTATCCATGTGTAAGGGGGTTCGCATATTAAAAAAATATACTATGGTTTCATGGAATTAGAACGTCGGCACTCCAAAACTATCTTAGAGTGGCGACACCAATCAATTTGGTCAATAAGGGTTTTTGAAGTTCAATATATAATTCACTTCGTTTTTTTTTCATAATATATATAATTATGTATCATAATAAGGTTTGAATTCTTTAATTCACCATGTAAATATAACTTTAGGTATTCAAATAATTTTAAAAGTACCATATCATTAATAATACCATTAATATTAAATAATGACAGCTTTGATTATTAATCTGTTTAAACAATATGTAGAAATTACTTTGCTGCATTAACTAAGATCAACATTCCCCAAATAATATGTTGGAAAGAAAAAAAAAATGAAAAAATTGGTATGCTAAGACAACAAAAATACTATTGGTTTGGTGTGAAGATTTTCAATTTATTATTATGTACTTGTACAGGTTTGTTATTAATAAGTATGGTACTGTTTATTTGGTGAAGGAAATGCGTCTGACTTTGTTACTGAGTTTAATTTTTGGAAATCTACACAAATTCTACATTTTTTATTACGAGGAAAATTCCAAGGACTTTGTGATTTTTGAATAATATCATTTTCTAACATTTGCCTAATTTGATTTTTAATTTCCTGTTTGTGAACGTGAGGTAATCTATATGGTTTAATATAAATTGGTTTGACGTCTTTCTCTACGGGTATGCTATGTGTTAAAGTTTCGGTATGTGTTAACTTATCATTTTCCAAAAAAAATAAATCATTAAAGTTTCGACAGATACGTAAAATTTGTTCTTTTTCTAAATGAGTCATGTGTTCAGTTCTAATCAAATTTAAAACATTTTGAATTCTTTCGTTCTTATTTACGATTAGTTGAAAATTATTTGTATTATTAGAAGATTGTGTAAATAAACATGTTAAATCAATATCTGAATTATTATCGGGATTTTGTGTTTTCCTTTCTAAAATTTCATAATTATCTAAATTTTCAAAGATTATGTCACTTTCACTTAAAATTTGTTCTGATTGTGTTGGATTAATAACATTTATATGTACAAAATTTTGATTCGGTTCGACTATGCAGTTTCCAATAATTAAACCTGAACTTAAACATTTTGATAAACATACTTTTGGTTCGCTAAAATTAATTTTTACTTGTAAAATTTTTTCAACTCTAGGTGGTATGACATAATCTTTTGAATTAAATAATTTTGCACAAATACTTTCATTTTCAAAATTTACTGTTTTGGATTCTATATCTATATTTGCTTTAAATTTGGTTAAAAAATCTTTCCCTATAATGCCTATTTCCCTAGTTGGTAGGTCTCTTACAACTTGGAATGGAAATTCAGTTTCTTGCCCATTAAAATTTAGTCCTAAAAATACCGCTCCTAAAGTTTTAATTGTATGGTTTGTTATACCGCCAATTTATATACTCAATTTCGTGTAAATGGTCGAATCCAAATCTAATTGTTTTAAATCTATCAGAGAAATGTCGCTACCTGTGTCAACTAAAAATTTTGAAAAAGTATCATTCGTGTTAGTAGTGGATAATTGAATAATATCAAAAGTTCTTGAATTATTTAAGAGAAAACTATTTGGAACTTGAGTTTTTATTTCGTTAATGCCCTTGTCGAAACGGGCCCTAATCCGTTTTTTGAAGTTGTTGTCTGTGGTTGTGGTTCTTGGTTGTTCGTTTCTTGAATTTGTTCATTTGTGCTATCTGTCTGACAGTAATATGCCTGCCTGTTTTCGTTTGTAGGAATAAAAGATTTTGGTGGATTATAACTATTATTTCTTGGGTAAAAACTTTTTCGGCTTGGATTTCTACATTCTTGAATTAAATGCCCCGGTAATTTACAGTAGCTACAAAATTTATTATTATTATTAGTACCATTATTTATGTTCGTTGAATATTTATTATTATTTTGATTTAAAAAGCATTGTGGAGATATATGTCCGCGTTTTTTACAAGTAAAGCAGATAACATTGTTGGAATTAGGATTTCTAAAACGAAATTGATTGTTAGTAAATTTTGTCGAGTTTCTAATATTTTCTTCTTCTATGGCGAAATTAATTGCTTCAGAGATACTAGTGAATCTACAACATTTTACTAGAGTTCTTATGGGTTCTCTAAGGCCGTTTTCAAAAGCTTTTATGCCTACTTCAGTAAATGTTGTTTGCGTTCTGTCAGCTGAGTCTTGTCCTAGTAAGTTTATGTTTGAGTCATAAATTTGTCGTAATAGTTCTTCTATTTTGTCTCCAAAACTTTTTACAGATTCATTATATGTTTGTTTTATACTACTCATTTCAGATAATAAACTTGCAATAGGTCTTTTTACCGAATATTCTTTTGTTAAAAAAGCTTTTAAATTTTTCCATGATTCTATTTTCATAAATTGAATTTTTGCTAAAATATTTTTGTCTAATTTTAGTTTTATAATGGTAAGCAATTTTTCCGCTTCTGTAGGTGTTAAATCAGTATTTAATGAATCACATGCCGTAATAAATGCAGGGAGCATTGAAGGTTCTCCGTCAAAAGTTGACATTAGAGGAATTGCCGTTTGGAAACAAAATCTTGCATCAGAAATTGATTCAATTGTGCTATTCATCATTATGTATTTGATTGAAAAGGAAAAAAAAGAAAAAAATTTTTAAGAAAAATACAGTAAAACAGAAGCGCAAAAATTTACAATATGCAAAATATTTAAATTTAGTTTACTAACTTGGAATCCTTCTGAATATTTTCCTTTTGGCCTGGTACTTGTAGTAGTTCAAGGGACTCGAAATGTTGCACTAACACTCGAATATGCACTGAAATTTTCTAACACTTTTATTTTTTTGATTTTATAACTTTTCACTTTTCTTGATTTTTTTAACAATTCTTCTTGATTTTTGAATCTTGATTTCTGCTATAAACTAGAGTTTTCTTGAGTTTTCTTATTAATTCTTGATTCGTATTCTTGTTTCTTGATTTTTTTGTATTTTATTTTACTTCGGGTCTTGATTTATTTCATTACTTCTATCTATTCGAAATCTAATATTATGACAGTGGTTAGCAACTTATAATATCAGGGGTGTACAACATATATATATATATATATATATATATATATATATATATATATATTTCAGAATACTAAATCGTTGTTGCTATGGAGCTGAAATTTCAAACCAAGATTATACATGTTTCTTAATCAGATTTCAAAACAGAAATAATTAAATTAATAATTAGTTCAACATTTTTTTTTTTTTTTTTTTTTTTTATTTTATTAATGGCATTTGACCGTGTGGTCATTTAGCCTCTTATTACAAAATGATATTTTACAAATTTATAACTTCCAGAGAAATATACATATTTTACAAATTGTTTACAACATAAGATTGTGATTTAATTCATAAAACCTTGATAACTAATACTTAATAACTATAATTTAATGTTACATTTTTGTAAAAAATTAACAAAAATTTTATATATATTTTCATCATTAGAGGAAAAGGCTATTGTGGTGTTAATAGGAAAAATGAAATTATATTTATACAGTTCTTGTAGTAGGGATGTTCTTTGACTAGCATAGAGTTTGCACTTCCAGAAGATGTGGTCAAGATTGTGTATTTCCAAACCGCACGAACAGAAGGGATCTTCTGCCATACCTATTCTAAAAAGATGAGATTTGCAAAATGTGTGTGCAGATCTAATACGATTGATGATGGTTATTTCGTTTCTGTTAAACCTGGATTTGGCAAACCATGTACTGAAAGACACTTTTGGTTTGCAAAATTTAAATAAGGTTCCTTTTCTGTCTTCCATATCATATTCATTTTGCCATAACCTTAATCCTTGTTTCCTTACCCAGCTTTTAAGATCAGTCGCAGGAGCCTTTCTTGAAGGAAAATCTGATAAACAGGCTTCTTTTGCAAGTCCATCCACATATTCGTTTCCACGAATGTTGGAATGCCCTTTTATCCATATTAATTTGAACTCATATTTATTTGCTAAGATGCTTTCTATTTTGTGGATAGTGTCAAATATTAAAAAATTGCAATTTTGTTTAGGATGGTTTAGAGCCAGAAGTGCAGATTTACTGTCAGTTAGGATTATGGTTTTTGAAGTCTTTTCTTGTATAACGAAGTCTAAGGCAGCATTAATACCTGTAAGTTCTGCCGAAAAGACTGAGGCAAAACCCGGTAATTTGAATTGTAAATGTTTATCTCTATTAGGCACATACACAGCACATCCAACTTTGTTTTCTAACTTGGAACCGTCAGTGTAGATAACCGTAAAATCTTTCCATTCCGTATCTAACCAATTGTCAAACTCCCAGTTTATTATATTTTTGTTAGAATAATGTGTCGTATAATTGAAATCATTCAACCCTATATATTTCTTGGGAAATGAGTATTTCCAAGAATGACTATGATACGGAAGTTTGTCATTTGTAATTATTAGATCTTCTAAAGGTTTCAAATTATAAAAACCAGTTATTAACGGAGGTGTAAGTCTGTTTCTCCAATAGTTTGCTCTAAAATGCAGAACAGCTAAATCTTCCAATTGCTTCGGGATTCGAGCTGAATCCGAGTTGAGTTTTTTAATTAAAAATCTATTTGTTAATATTTGTTTCCTAATATTCAATGGAGCTTCCCCGGCTTCCGCTAAAACGGCAATGCGAGGAGTTGACCTTATAGTTCCCAAACACAATCTTAAAGCCGAGAGTTGAGCCTTATCTAACATTCCTTGTATATTAGTTGAGATTCCTCCGTAAATGATGTATCCGTAATCAATATGAGATCTAATTATGGATTTGTAGATAGCCAAACATGAACTTGGGTGGGCTCCCCAGTCAGTTCCAACCAATCTTCTAATGATATTCTTACCTACTTCACATTTTTTGACCACCTCTTCTACGTGCGCCCGGAAGGTCATCTTTTTATCAAAGATAACCCCTAAAATTTTCAGACTATCGTATATCTTACAGTGCCAATTTCCCATATTGATTTCTTGAGGGTAAAGTAATTTTCTGTGCCTAGTGAACAGGATGCCCTTTGTTTTGATCAAGGAAAGGTTTAGGTGGTTGGACCTCATCCATTTTGAGACACCTGTGATCGACCGCTTCATTTTGTGAATGCATTCCTCAAGCGAGTTGCAAGAAATATACAAAAATAAATCATCAGCATACTGTAGTTTCCTAACATCGTCTTGGGTTCCTGCAGAAAAATCCGACATGTAAATATTAAATAATAATGGACTCAAAATCGATCCTTGTGGTAAGCCTGTTAGAGCTACTCTGGGACCTATTAATTTATTTTTGTATTTTACATATAGCAACCTATTCGTTAGTAAAAGAATTATCACTTTTATAATATTATGGGGAATATTCAACTTCTTAAGTCTGTTAAGTAAAATGCTATGATCAACATTATCGTAAGCCTTGTGTATGTCCGTCGCTAACAGTAGCAGGTATCTATTATTTGAATTGGATATATGAATGTCATTGGATAAGGTACTTAAGAGGTCATTTGTGCCTTGACCTCTTCTAAAGCCAAATTGGTTATGATTGAAAAGAGACTTATTTTCTAAATACCACTCCAGTCTATTCTTGACGACGGCTTCAAATGTCTTGTTCAAGCATGATAATAAAGAGATAGGTCGGTAGGATTCTATCGACAATGGATCTTTATTCGGTTTCAAGATGGGAATAATTATAATTTTTTTCCAATCCTCTGGAATCCAGCATGTAGAAAGAATTGAATTAAATACTTCTATGATTAAACATTTTAATGCTATGGGGCTCTTCTTTAGCATAATGTAAGAGATATTATCCATACCTGGCACGCTGTCTTTTTTATTTTTCAATATATTATCTAATTCGTAAAGTCTGATGGGAGAATTTAAGTCAACGAGACCTTTTTCGCGATTATTTGCAAAATTCAGATTGATTTCATTGGAGACAAAGTCTGGAACGAACATTTTTAGCATGTCTTCGAAGAATGAGCTACAGACGGGATGCTTAGATGAGTTTCTATTATTTTTGTTGTTAAAAATTTTAACTATATTCCAAAGCTTTGATGTATTAATATTACTATTGAGTGAGTTTTAAAATCCATCCACTTTTTTCTCTTTTGGATTTGA
>NW_020536999.1:69285735-69312326 GCF_003426905.1 Ctenocephalides felis | reverse complement strand
CTAATATGAGGAATGACATAGAAAAATTATAAATAAATGCGAAAAATGACAACTAAGCAAGGCTTCCAAAACGACAAGGAAAACAATGTTAATAACTACAACTTCTACATATCCTTTTGAAAAGATTAGTCTTGACATATGTGGTCCATACCCTGTTTTCCAACAATGAAAGTAAATACAACATCAATTAACTTTTATTGATGATTTAACAAAGTTTGCAGGGAGTTACGGGATCCATCCCGCTGACATAGCTTATATCTAGCCACAAGATCCTCCTCGCTGATAAAGCATATTTTTAACTATATAAGTAGCAAGATCTCTACATTCGAGGAGGATAATCTTTGCCAGTACTTACACCAGTTCAGTTATATAATTATAATTCATTATATCATTATATTGTAAAATTCAGTTATTTTATTGTAATTTTAAGAAATAAAGTTTTTTTTATTTTATTCTCGAATAACAAGTATAAAATTGGCGCAGTCGGTAGGATTGAATTCGGGATCGTCTATCGCAGATATCCATTGATTTCAATCATTTAGAATT
Source organism: Ctenocephalides felis (assembly GCF_003426905.1). Lineage (NCBI taxonomy): Eukaryota > Metazoa > Arthropoda > Insecta > Siphonaptera > Pulicidae > Ctenocephalides > Ctenocephalides felis. The sequence continues at coordinate 69,311,780 of NW_020536999.1, read as the reverse complement.
CGGAACCAATAATTAGTAAAAGTGATAGAAAAATCGATCGGATTGAATTCGGAAAGGTCTATCGCAGAATTTCCAATCAATTCAAAGGTGATTGTAATTCATAGTGTGCAAAAGTGCAACATAGTAATTAATATTCAAGTGGAAAAATATATTGTGTAAAAAAGTGCGAAGAGGAAATTCGCCGAAACATCCTGAACTGGAGAGTGAAAAATTGTAATTGATAGTAAAATTGCCATCCTCCCTTATCCTTCAATCGCTGGAGATAAGAAAGCAATTTTTACAGTTTAAATTTTTCTTAATTAATCAATTGATTAAATAATATATATACAAGTTTATTTTATTTTTGTATTCCATTGAAACATAATTCCACGTACGCGAATTAGTTTATGGAAAGTGGTATTGATTTTATAGAGAACTTAGCAAACTCATTAGCAAATATGTCCCTTCAAAACATTCCCAAATTTGATCATATATTGATCGACACTATTCCAAAATTTGGCGGTAACCCCGCAGAACTAAATTCATTTATTTCAAGAGTTAGGGAAATCAAGAATAGGTATCATGACAGTAGTAACCCGACATGTATACAGAACGAAATTATTAGAAGCGCGGTTCTTTCGAAACTATATGACAATGCTAAATATGCGATAGAAATTGCCAATGCTAGAGAAATAGATGATATAGTTAGGGTACTAATATCAAAATTTTCAGACCGTAGAGATGATATATCTTTAACTTTTGATCTCCATCATATGAGACAATTTCCAAATGAAACCGTTTATCAGTTCTTGAAAGATTTCAAAATTTGATTACAATTTATAATAATTATATATACTTACACCTTACAAACAAAGAAATCATCCTAGATAGATGCAACAACTTCCAAAAAAGTGCCTTGGTCGTATTCATAGCACACGTTAAACAGCCATACAGTTCATTTCTCAGAAGTCGTAACGTTTCGTCATTAGAAGAAGCTTTAAGGATTATAGAAAAAGACGACTATGTTAGTTGTGTTAGAAATGACTCAGACCACTTTAGATACAATAGTAAAAGAAATAGTAAACCACAAAGTTATCAGAAAAACGGCTCCAATTTTGCACTTCCTAAAAATTAAATACGGCAATTCCAAATTATATGAGACAGCATCATTTCCAACCACATTTTTATAATCCACAAATGTCCCAACCAAATAATTTCCAAACAAATAACTTCCAACCAAATAGTTTCCAATCAAATAACTTTCAGGCAAAGGAAATGACTCAACAACCATTACGACCTAACCAACAAAATTTCCCATTTCCAAATCAAACAGACAATACAACAAAGGATCTGACTGGACACCTATGAGTGGCGTATCAACTATTAATTCCGCAAATAACAAACGACGACAACATAACAGACTCTACAATTTAGAAAACATTGATTCAAAACAAGATTCATACTCTGACGAACCACATGTGGATTTTCAAACGGACGAACAACGACAAAATCAAACATAGTTGAATTTCACAGTTTTCAAAATTATTCTCTTCCTTATATTCAAATAAGTAATCCAGACCTAAAAATTTTAATTGATTCAGGCTCAACAAAATCATTTATTTGCCCAGAGATTGCTAATAGATATTTCAAAATTTTATTTATTCTGACCCCTGTACAATAAAAACAGCTCTATCAACACACACAGAAAATTTTGCATGCAACATCCCAAACTTCAATGAATTCCAAAATAATGAAATCTTTCATTCCATCTTTTCAAATTTCACGAAACCTTCAATGGTTATTAGGAATTGATAATCTAAAAAAATTGAAGGCGCTCATTGATTTAAATAATGAATTGTTAGTATTACCTAATACTAATTTAAATTTACATTATTTGAAAAGTCCAGAAAAAATTCTTTTTAATTAAAAAATCCAGAGAGATGTATAAAAAAATGCAAAATTCCCGTTAACATTAAAGAAGGCGAAATTTTAATCACAGAGCAAAATTTTCCAAATTGTTTCATTCCCGATACTGTAACTTTGGCAAAAAACAATGAAGCTATAGTCGAAATTCATAATCTTTCAGAAAACGAAGTTAACCTAACACTGACTAAACCTTTAAACGCAGAACTGACCAATGAAATTGAATTCTATAACTTTTGTACAGACCAAATTGATTCGAAAATAGATTTTTCAGACATCGAAAATTTAATACGGACAGACCATATGAATTCCGAAGAAAAACACGCTATTTTAAAAATTTGCAAAAAATACAAAGACACTTTTCACAAACCGAATGACAAACTTACATTTACAAACCAAGTCAAACATACAATACGTACAACAGACGAAATTCCTGTCTATACCAAATCTTATAGATATCCAATAGTTCACAAAGAAGAAGTCCGACGCCAAATTGACGAAATGCTTAACCAACAAATAATTAGACATAGTAATTCACCCTGGTCCTCTCCCATTTGGATTGTTCCCAAAAAATTAGACGCCTCCGGAAAACGAAAATGGAGAATAGTTGTTGATTACCGCAAAATTAATGACAAAACAATAGATGACAAATACCCTCTCCCAAATATTTCAGACGTTTTAGACAAACTAGGCAGATGTTATTATTTTTCAATAATCGATTTAGCATCAGGTTTTCACCAAATCAAAATGCACGAAAAGGACATTGAAAAAACAGTTTTCAGTACAGATGACGGACATTACGAATTTTTCCGCATGCCTTTCGGTTTAAAGAACTCCCCAGCCACATTTCAACGCGTAATAAATAATATTCTTAGAGATTACATTGGAAAAATTTGTTTAGTTTATCTTGATGACATAATAATTTATTCAGTTTCACTTAATGAACATATAGATAGTTTAACTAAAAATTTTAAAAGACTTCGGGAAACCAACTTCAAAATTCAACCAGACAAATCCGAATTTCTCAAGAAAGAAACAGCATTTTTAGGCCATATTATTACACCAGACGGAATTAAACCCAATCCTGACAAAATTCAAGCCATTATAAATTTTCCCATACCTAAGACTCCAAAACAAATAAAAGGCTTCCTTGGACTATTAGGCTATTACAGACGATTTATAAAAGACTTTGCTAAATTAACCAAACCGCTTACCAAATGTTTGAAAAAAGATGTAAAAATTGATTTGAATCCTGAATACATTCAATGTTTCGAAACTTGTAAAAATTTGTTAATTAATGATCCTATCTTACAATACCCTGATTTTTTCAAACCTTTTATCTTAACAACTGACGCTAGCCAATTTGCTATTGGTGCTGTTTTATCACAAGGTGAAATAGGAAAAGACAAACCGATCGCATATGCTTCAAGAACATTAAATGATTCCGAAATAAATTATAGTACCGTAGAAAGCGAACTTCTAGCTATAGTTTGGGCCGTCAGACATTTCAGACCTTATTTATATGGAACTAAATTTAAAATTATTACCGATCATAAACCTTTATCTTGGTTGTTTTCATTAAAAAATGCAAATACTAGATTGCTTAGATGGAGGTTGCAATTAGAAGAATATGACTATGAAATTTGTTATAAAAAGGGTTCTTTAAATACAAACGCAGACGCACTTTCTCAAAATTATAGATTTTGATACAGATTTACAGTCAATTATAGCGCAAGCCGAAATTTCTGAGTTACCAAATGTTGAAGAACTAGATTCAATAGTAAATGGCATACTTACAGAACAAATGGTAGATGATATTAATGTAGAAGACAATGCTACTATTCATACCTCACATGAAAATCCTATTCTAGAAATACCTATCTCCTCAAAACCAATTAACTATTATGAAAATCAAATTATTATTAAAATTGTTGATTCACTTTCAAGTAGGCCTAAGACACAAAAAATATTTAATAAAAATAGATTAATTGTTGAAATAAACAGAAATGAAATATCGAAAGAATTAATTAACGTTTTTAAAGAATTTACCACTAGTAATAAGTCTTTTGCGTTGTATGTTGACGATAGCGAATATATTGCCGACATTACAAACGTATTAACTTCTAATTTTTCTTATTCAGCGTTTAAATTAGTTATATGTAATAATTTTAAGGAAGATGTTATTGATCCTAACAAACAAAATTTAATAGTTAAAACTATTCATGAAGATTGTTCTAATCATCGAGGAATCAATGAAAATGAGTCCAGAATTAGACAAAAATATTATTGGCCAACAGTTCGTAACGATGTTAGTATACTTATATTAATAATTGTATTTTATGTTCCACTGAAAAATATGACAGACATCCACCAAAACAAAAATTTTGTATTTCACCAATAGCTTCGAAACCATTTCAAATATTACATTTAGATATCCTTACAATTAATAAACAAAAATTCGTCACTATCATTGACACATTTTCTAAATTTGCACAAGCATATCCTATTGCTTCTAACGTAACACAAAACATAGTTAGAGTTTTAATGTTGTTTATTTCTCATTTTGGTGTTCCTGATACTCTAATAATGGACAACGGTCCTGATTTGAAATCATCAGCATTACAAGAATATTTGAAAATTCATAAAATTAACATACACGTAACGTAAAGGGGTTATATACCTTTACATCCGAACTCAAACGGAGCCATCGAAAGATTTCATTCTACTATCCTTGAACACATACGTATCCTCAAACGCGGAAATAATAACCTTAGTATCCTTGACATTATGCCTTATGCTATAAATGGTTACAATAACTCTATACATTCAGTAACAAAATTGAAACCTTTCGACATTATTTCAGGTCATCTCTCTACGAGATCCCCTTTTGACATAGACCTAGAAACCGAAATACTGACAAATTATTTAGAAGACCACAAACAACGAACAAAGTTAATGTATGAGAAATTTTTTGAAAAGAATTATAGCAACAAAGACAAAACAATATCGAAACATAACGAAACAAGACATGATCCTTTGCAATACGACGAAAACACACGTGCATATTTAAAATCAAACCCGCGAGACAAAACCGCTTCACGTTACAAACAGATACAAGTACAGAAAGATCTAGGAAATACAATTCTTACTGACAAGAATATTACTATACACAAACAAAAACTCAAACGCCCAAAAACTAATACTCAGCAAATCCCACGTGAACAAGATGTTATTGTTTCAACTAATGATATTACACCTAGTACTAGCAGCAAACAGTGATCAAATTTTTCTTCAAGAATTAAATACAACTAGAATTTTACCTTTTGAATTAGGAAATGCAAAGTTAATCGAAAAATATCATATTTTTATTCATTATGTTAATACAGATTTGATTAAACAACAGATTACTAATTTGGTTACAGATTTTGATACACTTTTATCTATTTTAAATAATAAACATAACGATTATTTGAGATAAATATAATATTATTAGACCGGTTAGAAGTATTAAAAGAGGTTTAATTAACGGATTAGGTACCATTATTAAAGAAATTACTGGAAATTTAGACTCACAAGACGCCAAAAGGTATGAAGAAGCAATACGCATTTTAGAAATTAATGATGAAAATTATGCAAAAACTTTGAATAAGCAAATGACTTTAAATAACAAATTAATTAAATATTTTAACGAAACATTAATTAACATTAGAGAAAATGATCAAATACTAAATAAGAAATTGAACGATATTAACGATTACCTGAAATATGGCAGTTTTAGCCATAATGAATATTTTATAGCTAAAGATAGTTTAGAACAAATTAATTATAGTTTAGTTATTTTAGCAAATATTTTAAACGATTTAGAAATATCATTAGATTTAGCTAAGATGAATTTAGTTCATAACTCAGTAATTAAATTAGATGATTTGAATTTTATGATTAATACTGTAAAGAATTTATACAATGTAGAATCATTACCATTTCCCATAGACGATAGTAATCTTCACAAATATTATAAATTACTTAATATTCAATATTATTACACAGACGAAAAAATTGTTTTTCTTATCAAATTTCCAATCACTTTACCTGAAACCTTTAAACACTATAAATTATACCCAATTCCATATACAGAAAATAGAGTCATTATTCCACCAAAACCTTTCCTTACATTTGGCAACAATAACTATCAATTTGACGATACAAATTGCAAAGAAGTTTCAGAAAAATATTTTTGCAATATTAGACACATATTATCAAACGACGAAGAATGTATCATAAAATTATTACAACTAGATAACACTCACATCAAAACATGCAATGAAATTCAAGTCAACATTACACACAATATTATAGAGAAAATAAATAACGCACACTATATTCTTTTACTAAGCACACAATAAAGAATCGATATGATTTGCAATCATCAAGAAGAAACTAAGTTTATTAAAGGAATTTTTCTTTTAAAACTCCCACACTTATGTAAATTCAGCATTGACAAGAAAAACTATTACAATCAAGAGTCGTCTATAGAAGGAAAAGCACTAATTTTACCAAGAATTGATTGAAATTATACAAATACAAAACTACCAGAACCAATAGAAATCAAATCAATCCAAGTGAATGAATTATCCAGAATTCAACAAGAGCAAAACCAAATTAACAAAATCTACGCAAGAAATACAGGAATAAAGAACAGCAATATTATATCAGTCACTATATATTCAACAACCTCAACAAATATTATTATTTATGTTTTGCTCAAGTGTTACAGAAACAGAACCAACAAGAAGAAATTACAAGTCACTCCAGAAGTAGAGACACCCCAAGAACAAGAAGGCCACAACCAACCACCAACCTGCACCCCGAGGTTTTTCATCTAGGGCCGGAGGAGTTACGGGATCCATCCCGCTGACATAGCTTATATCTAGCTACAAGATCCTCCTTGCTGATAAAGCATATTTTTAACTATATAAGTAGCAAGATCTCTACACTCGAAGAGGATGATCTTTGCCAATACTTACACCAGTTCATTTATATAATTATATTGTAAAATTCAGTTATTTTATATATTTTATTGTAATTTTAAGAAATAAAGTTTTTTTATTTTATTCTCGAATAACGAGTATAAAATTACATGTTAACATTCAATGATGATTTAACAAAGTTTGCAGGGGCTATACCGATATCAAACCAAGAAGCCAAAACCATAGCCAAGGCTTTTGTTAATGAAATTTTCTTAGGTTTGGTATACCAAGACCACAGACGGACCAAGGTACAAATTTCATGAGTGCCGTGTTTAAGGATGTGTGCAAACTTTTAAAAATTGACAATACATGGATAAATTACGCTGTTTTTGTTCACAACACAACACCACATTGTTCCACAAAATTTACACTTTTTGAGCTTGTATTTGGGCGTAAAGTTGATTTGCCTGCTTTTATAAATAAAGAACCTAAAATACAAAATACTTATGAAACTTTTAGCAGTGAATTCAAAACCAAATTGCAGCAAATAAACGCAGTAGCTCGAGAAAACTTAATTCAATCTAAACTAAAATCCAAAGAAAAATATGATTCTTATATTAACGAGTCTAATTTTTCTATTGGTGATTTGGTTTAGATGAAAGATAACACCCCATACAAGGGCAAATGTAAGAAACTGATGTCTATTTACAAGGAACCATATAGAGTTTTGAAACAAGAGGGAGTTAATTCTAAATTAGATGTCAACGGCAAATTGGTAACAATTCATAATAATAACGTTAAAAATATAATACCTGTATTATTGATGAGAAATAATTATGAATTATCAGTTATCACATTTGAAAATTATTGAGCTATTTTTCTCTTTTTTTAAATTTAAATATTAATTAATTAAATACATGTACATTCTACATGTATCTCAAGTATCTCACACATTCCTACCAGCAAATTTCTGCTTTTATTCAAATCCTTATTCGTTTTAATTTAAACCTTATATTGTCAACAGGATTATCACGAAGGTTTTATTATTAGTACTGACTCTTTCAATTTCGGATACGGATGGTCTCTCAAATTTTCAAATTACCCAAATGGACAGCCCCGGAGTTTATTATGAAAAAATGGGCGGTGTAGAAATATGCAGCAATTATTTTGATATACTTATTTCACATGAATTATTGGAATATAAATTAAATTTAAAAATAATTATTACCACTTTCGATATTTTTTATCTTATCATTTTTATTATAATAATCATATCCAAACGCTGCATGCTTCCTTTACATGGCCCTACAGAAACACACGAGTTGCAAGATTTAGGCTGAACCATAAAATATAACATGTAAAACAACATATGTTGTTATGACTTTATATAACATATATATTATTTTCATTCATTTTACATATAAGGTTAGAATAAAATTATGTTTAGTATACAACATACGTTATAATTAAGTTATATTATTTAAATAAATATTGAAAACAATAATTTTTCAAGGGGGGAGGAAAACCACTAACTCTCATAATTATTTTTTATTCTATCAAAGGACTGACAGACACTTTAGGGGTGGCGTATTGTGTAAGAGCAATCGATAATGCTGTATTGTGTAATAGCAATGTTGATATGCCAATTAACTTAAATTCGATATCGATTGCAGTCATTATAACCATCAGCAAATATTTTAAACACGCTATCGTAAGGTATTTGCAGTCCTACTTTTTGGATATATAAAGTATGGAATTGCGCAATTAGCGAGAGTCGCGGTACAAGTCGTTAATAAGATAATAGTTATTCGTTGTAAGTGGGTTTTAATAAAGTATAGTTAAAAGTAGTCAATCAGTGTTGTTTCTTATAAGTGCCAAGATATTTCAGCCAATACCTCTAATAAGAGCTCAAGGCATCCGAAGCCTACTTTTACTATAACCACCGCTCGGCAAGGCTGTATTGACTAGGAGGTCAATACCAACCACGCTACCAACCAACCAGCATTACATTTCATATATATATATATATATATATATATATATATATATATATATATGTGTGTGGTGTGGAAGTGTCGTAATGGCTTTGACACAATTAACTATTCCGGAATCAGATTCCAAAAAATCCTACAATTGCTGTGAAATAAAATCATCTGCAAATGTGGGTGTTTGTAAGATCTGGAGCAAAATTTACCATCTGAGTTGTGCAACAAGAAAAGGTTTCAAATTCATTGTTGTAAATTTGATACAGTGCTGTGATGTGAGCAGTGAAGTGTGAAGTATCGAGTGACAAACATATGAATACTATAAACCACTTAAAGCAAACAATTATCGACAAAAATACGATAATAGACAATAAGATGACAATAATAAAGGACAAAGAATACACAATTCAGCAGCTTGAAGAAAAAATTAAGATGCTGCAATTATTAAAGCCAAATAAAAAGAAAAAAGATGTTTTGTCAGCTACATCCCGCAATGCTAATAACGTCTCAAAGGAACAGGTGAGTGTTGCAATAGCAACTGCTTTGAAGGAATTAGACAAGCGGAGAACCGAAACATTCCGAGATGCGGTTTTCAACACGGAACTGCCTACTAAATCGACCCAAGATGAACAACAATCTATTAAAGCAAATGACGATGGAAATTGGACTTTGGTCAAGAAAAAGAAGTCGCCGAAACAAAAAAACAAAGCCATCGAAGGAACACTACACTCGCGGGAGTTGTGAGGAAGGCCCACTTGCATATGTTTCGCCTGGCACCGGGAACATCGACGAAAACTCTAAAAAAAAAAATTAAATGAAAAAACTTCTAGAATATTGAATGTGAGAAAATGGCTTCAAAACATCCGGGAATATATGCCTCTTTCAAGGTCTCCGTTGCAGACAGTAAATTGGAAAGAATAAAATCTCCGGATGTTCGGCCAAAAGGAGTCTGTGTGGATCGTTTTTCATTCGATCTGGGAGAAAAAGCAAAGGAAAATTGTCAAACTGGATCAATATGATGTCCTTGAATATTCAATGTTTATCCAATGAAACGGAGGCATTAACAAAGGTCGTCCATGACAATAAAATAAACACTATTTGTCTATGTGATCATTGGCTTGGCAACGACCAAATCGACTTGTATAGCATACGCGATTTTCGGATAGTCAACCCATTCTTTCGTAGTAAACATATGGACGGAGGTGTTGCTGTTTACAGTCGAGAAGTGATAGAATGTTTGGAGTTAAATTACATAACATCACATTCCGATGAGCTGACGTGCAAATTGGCCGCATGCTACATACAAAAATTAAAAACTGTTGTAATATCGATATACATATCTCCCAATGCGGCACTTGACACATTCTTGCAGAAAGTTGAGGAGACTTTACTGATTATATATGCTAATTTTGACTTAAAAACAAACATCATCCTGTGCGGCGATTTTAATGTTAACCTTATTGAAAAATCAAATGGAACAAATGCGTTGATCAATTTAACGTCTATGTTTGGGCTACAGCATTACATAATGAATCCCACTCAAATTAGTCTTACTTCAGGAACTTGCATTGATAACGCATTTACAAACATCGATGATAATAATTTTTTAGAAGACACCTTTCCAGCGGCAATCTCGGATCATGACGCTCTGCTTATTTGTTTGAGAGTTAACCCTAATGAAAGTACATTCCATACTGCTAGAAAGATCGGTTGTCCCTACACGGACAACTTTGTTAATCAAATTGGCCAAGTAGACTGGGAACTTTTGGTAATAGATGAGGATACTAACAATCAGTTCAAAAACTTTTTAAATATATTTGAAAGCTATCTTAGCTTTAAATGCATTTCCGTGCAGGCGAGTATCGATCAAACAAAAATGGAAACCAGTGCAGTCTTTAAAAGTCCTGAAATTGAATCAATCACGTTTTGTGTACAATTATTTAGTATATAAGAATAAGTAAAGATTTATTTAGTCGGTCAGAAGTCAGGAGTCAAATCAGAAGCCGTACTTGCAATCAGGCTTAGTGTTTAGATACTTAAGAAAATGTAGTCTCAGATTATCGATAACCAAAGGGTTATCAAACAAATTATTTAATTGTAAAGGAAAATATACAACAATAAAAATGTCAAGATGAACCAAGAACCAGTGTTTCTATCTTATCAACCGTTCAGCTATAGCTACCTACCAACCTCCCATAATCACAGGACTGATCCAACAAACTCACAATTACATTTCATGGTAGCGGAAAATTTCTTTCGCAGTGCTGAAGGATTTTCATCTAGGGACATTGAGTTCAAGAGCTGCCACAACTTGGTAAACCAGAAGATCATTCGCAGCATAACTTGAGGGATGGTGGCGCTTACCAAAGAGGGCAAATTTTGGTACAACAGAGACTACGACTGGATTGAACATTGACTCATCGGATTTAGAATAAGCAAAATTGAATAACATCATTCTCTCAAGATGAAACCCATTTCTTCAGGACTTGTGAAAGCTGTTGAGTATAGTATAGCAATAAGAAAAATCAGAATCAAGTTAGCTGGGAAACTATACCTCAATTTGATGGTAATTCGTATAATCTATTTAGATATATAAGCATAGCAGATTCAATATAGAAATAATATCTGAAATTGCTCTTAGTAGATTATATGGATTAGCATTTAATTGCATGAAATGGTCTGATCATATATTATGGGAAGTTATTAAACCTATTTTAATTAATAAATTTAAAGATCCCAGATCAATTACAGATTTACATTATAAACTAGCTCCAATGACAAGAAGAAATGGCAAATCACCGGAGAAATTTGCTGAGAAAATTGATGATTTGCTAATGTTAATTTATATTGAATGTTATTTTTCACAAAAGGAAATAATTTATGCCTCATATTGTGACTTAGCTTTAGCAGTTTTCATTGAAGGCCTTCAGTTGAAAATAAAAACTATTGTCTAAGAAGCCAAACCAAAAAATCTTGAGGATGCGAAGAATATTGTCATCAAAAAGAAGTATTTAAGTGACACCTATGGCAAACATTATAATTGCTACGTTGCATGCAGATATTGCAAGAAAAGAGGTTCGTTGTCATAACAAAATGCGAAAAAATGGCCAAAAATCAATATATGAAAGAAAAACGTTGGTATCTTCGTCAATTCATAGCAAGAAGACAGACAAATTCAAATTTCAGACATTGCCACGATTACAAAAATTACATAGTTATGAATACCGGAAGAAACACGAGGTCAACTGAAGTCAAGACAATAGTAAACAGAATAGCTCATTTTATTTGGTGAACATAAACATTATGCAGGTTATGCGGTTTCAAGGCAGATTCTTTCCAATTTTGATTAGCAAGCAAAATTTTGGGAGCATAGTAAAATCAATTTATTCAATTGATATTTTATTTCATTTTTTTATTAATGTCTTAATCGTCTTTATGATATCATTTTGCTTTCTATAAATAACATATTAAATTTATCTCTTTACATAATCGAAGATCATTTATTGCAGTTTATTGCTGATTAAGTTAAATTTTATTGGTATAAATGCTATTAGGTCAAAAACAAGTTAAAAACAAACAATATTTAAATGCACTGTAAGATGACTGTAAGTAAAATGTTTATTATCATGCATTTTTTCAATTAATTCAAGTTATGTTAATATGTTTTAATGATTTTTTTAGAGCATTAATGTTTGTAAACAAAGTCTAACAGAAATTTTGAGGACAAAAGTTTTCTTAAGGCCGGAGGAAGAAATGGAACTAATTTTTTAATTTTTTTTCTTTTTAGTGTTTTCCAAGAACGAAAAGTTTTGAAGCGGGAGGTTATTCTGTAATCATAAATATAATTTATTTTTCATTATTTTTTTTAAAGCACTACGTTATTTGAAGGTTATCTGAAGTTCTTCCGTCCTTGCTGTTAGATTTCGGAATCACGTTTTGTGTACAGTCATTTAGTATTATAGAAGATTTTAAGATTTAGTTTACAAACATTAAAGACAGGTATAGTGTTCAGTTTCTAAGAAAAATGTAGACGTTTGCATATCGATAAACAAAGAGTTATCAAATAAATTATTCAATTGTAAAAATAATCAACAATAAAAATATCAAAATCAATCAATAACCAGAGTTTTTATATTATCAACCGCTACGAACCAACCTCCCATAATCACAAGAGTGATCCAATAACAACAAACTCACAAATACATTTCAATATGTTATCGTTTATTATACTTACGGAACAATGTTAATGAACTTTGGGAATCGCATGTTGTAGCAGAATTAGATGTATAATTTACAATACTGTCAATGTTATAAATTTTTTTTTATTATTATTCTTTTAATTTTTTTATACAGTTAAATTATACAAAAGCATTCAATATTATTATTTTATTATTGGCAAAATACAAGTAATTGTACTTGGTAAATTAGCTTAGGTAAAGCTTTACTATTATATTTTTATTAGAATTACTATCATTTTAATATTATATTCATTTTCCTTTTCTTTCCTTCAAAGTAATTATATATCCAAAACAGCAATATTAGATTAATAGAATAACTTCAATTAGAACCATTGTTATCATAGAATTTAAAATTGCAAATAATTTATCAGAATCAAATTATGTAGCAAAGACAATTAAGACAATGACAAATTGTTTCCATCAGTTTCCACACTATTTTTATTGTTAGTTTTATTGATTCATAAAAGACTGCTAAATTTTTTAAGAGGGAAAAAAGAATTTTCAGAATTTTTGGTTTTTTTTTTTAATTTTTTGTTTTTGGAGGACCAAAAGAATCTTTTAAGGGTGGAGTGTTATGTAATAACATGTATTATACCTGCTTTATGTCATGTATCCAAAGTCCAAGATCAAAGCGAGAAAGAAATTTCCAAACGCTCCATTTCAAGGATATTCTCATGTACTCTTTGTAATAAATAGAATAAGATTTTGAATTATAGTTAGAATATGTCATAACATCAAGATCCGAAATTATGTCCGATTGTTGAGCTAAAGGGTGTAATTAAATGTTAAATAAAAGTGGAAAGTAATTTAATTCAGTGTTATAATTATATTAGTGTAGAAAAACTCTTTCAGCCAATACCTAATAAAAATGCTCACGATTCTGAGGAGATAACAAACCAGTATCTATCATATTTTATTTACAACTTGCTGCTCTGCCCACGACATCAGGCTAGGAGTTGATAGGATTTTTTACCCACTATTGGAAGATTTGGACCAAGGAATCTACAACTGGCTCTACGTGACTGTACCTACTAATAAACGTGGATCAACCCCAGCAACTCTTACCTAACATCCTATATCATTTCAATATCTATTGCAGCTATAATTACAATCAGCAAATATTTTAAATACGCCATCGTGGGGTGTTTGATGTCTTACTTTTACTAGGCATATAAAGTACCAAATTTAGCAAACAAGCAAAGTCGCAAATTAGGCGTTAGCAAGTTTCGCACATAATTTAATAATAATAAAGTATAGTATGAAGTATTCGAATCAGTGTTGTTTTTTATAAAATGCAAAGACATTTTAGCTTATTCCTTTACCAAGAGCTCACGGCATCTGAACTTCTACTTTTAGTAAGTAAATTAATAATCATCGTTCGGCAAAGCATCAGTAGCTAGCAGATACACCAGAAGGACAAATAATAATCCTCAGTACTCTAGTCATTACCAATCACGCTACCCAGTCAAATACAATTCAGTTAATTCCTAAGGCGGGAACTAACTTATTTGTGGCATGTTATCTCAGAAAAGGGCGGTATCCCAGATACCGACAAACTGGAAGCTATTAAAAATTTTATGACACCAGCAAATCCTAGAGAGATAAAATCATCAGTAGTGATAGATAGTTTCGGCCTTATTTATATTGTCCAACGTTCATTATATACACCTATCATCAACACATACATACCTAATTAACTGTTTAGATTATGTAGCCAGAGATATACGTTGGATGTTTTATTACTGAGAAACGTATGTATGTCAAATTTGTAAATATTAAACATAATAAATCTATAATCAAAAATAATGTAACAACAATTGATGATAACATCAATTTATCTCCTAGTAGCACAACAAGTGCAATTTTCTCTCCAAAAACAAAAAAATGACTTCACGGAAATGCCAAGCTGCACCCAGCAGGACTTGTAAATACTCAACTGTTCTGAGCAATTATTTATTTATTTATTTTTTATGTATAGGCCAATCGGCTATACACAGTGAATTTTTAATATTACACTAATAATTTTTTCACGTGTCAAGTGTAAAAAAATCAAGAAAAGTGAAAAGTTATAAAATCAAAAATAAAAGTGTTACAAAATTTCAGTGCATATTCGAGTGTTAGTGCAAAATTGCGTGTACCATCTTGAACTACTACAAGTATTAGGCCAAAAGGAAAATAATCAGAAGGATTCCAAGATAGTAAACTGAATTTAAATATTTTGTGTAATGCGCTTCTGTTTTACTGTATTTTTCTTATTTTTTTCTTTCTTTTTTTTCAATCAAATAAATAATGATGATAGCACAATCAAATCAATTTCTGATGCAAGATTTTGTTTCCAAACTGCAATTTCTCTAATTTCAACTTTTAACGAAAAACTTTCAATGCTCACTGCATTTGTCATAGCGTGTGATTCATTAAATACCGATTTAACACTCACAGAAGCGGAAAAATTACTTACTATTATAAAACTAAAATTAGATCCGAAAATTTTAGCAAAAATTCAATTTATGAAATTAGCTATGGAAAACTTTAAAAGCTTATTTCACAAAGGAATATTCGGTGAAAAGACCTATTGCAAGTTTATTATCTGAAAGCTGACAGAACGCAAACAACGTACACGGAAGTAGGCATAAAAGCTTTTGAAAACGGCCTTAGAGAACCAATAAAAACTCTGGTAAAATGTTGTAGATTCACAAGTATCTCTGATGCAATTAATGTTGCCATAGAAGAAGAAAACTCTAGAAACGCGACAAAATCTACTAATAATCAATTTCGTTTAACAAATCCTAATACCAGTAATGTTACTTATTTCGTTTGTAAAAAACGCGGTCATATAGCTCCACAATATTATTTAAATCAAAATAATAGTAAATATTCAATGAACACAAATAATGGTTCTAATAATAAGTTTTGTAGCTACTGTAAAAAAACGGGACATTTAATTCAGGAATGCAGAAATCCAAGCCGAAAAAGTTTTTATCCGAGTAATAATAGTTATAAATCCACAATATCTTTTATTCCTACAAATGAAAATAGACAAGCATATTACCGTCAGATAAATAACACAAATGAACAAACTCAAGAAACGAACAACCAAGAACCACAACCCCAGAATAAACGAATTAAAAACTCAAGTTCCAAATAGTTTTCTTTTAAATATTTCGAAAACATTTGATATTATACAAATATCCACTGCTAACACAAACGATACTTTTTAAAAATTTTTAGTTGACACAGGTAGTGACATTTCATTGATAGACTTAAAATTCGAGATGGACAATACTGACCGACGACAAACGGCATGCCAACTGATCATGATTCTTTTTTTAAATTAAATTTACAAATTCAAAAATGAAATTAATATTTCAATTATTAAAAATAATAAAAAGTTTAAGCTTAAAAAGAAAAATATAAATTAGATCCTAGAAAATAATTTGTCACAACTAAACTTTCATTTTTTTTTTCATTTTCACAAATATTAAAATTTAAAATGTTAATAAAATTAAAGTTTTTTTTTTTAAAAAAAAACCCTGTAATATTAATTGTTTATTGACAATGAATCATTAATTATTAATTTCCAGAAAAAATCCATTGTTGACTTATTGATTATTAGTTATCGATTATTTATTGATTGAATATTGTATTGTATAATATCAGTCAATAATGCTGATTAACTTAAATTCGAAATTGATTGCTGTCAATATAACCATTGACAAATATTTTAAATACGCCATCGTAAGGTGATTGTAGTCCCATTTTAGCAGTATATAAAGTACCGATATTAGCTAGTAAGACGGAGTTGCTGTTGGCCACAGCAGAGTCGCGGAGTTAATAGTTATAATAATAATAGTTTATCGTTGTTAGTGGTTCTTTAATAAAGTATAGTTTAAAAGTAGTCAAATCAGTGTTGTTGCTTGCAAGTGCCAGGACATTTCAGCCTATACCTCTATTAAGGGCTCAAGGCATCCGAAGCCTACTTTCATTTATAATCACCGCTCGGCAAGGCAGTGTTGACTAGGAGGTCCATACCAACCACGAGCAGTCTAACGCCAAAACTTAATGATTTAGATGATGTTTAATGAGTAATTATTTCAAGTTTTAGTTGAATTTAGAAAATATCTTATATAAATCTAGAATTTTATAGAAATATTAGTTAAAGAAAAGTAAACTTCCATATCTCTTATTTCCAATTTAAATCTAAAAGCTAATTTAAGAATGTTACTGTTTAAAGAACAAGATTACTGTTCCTATTGATTTAAACGTATTGGTATTGAAAATAAATATTTTTCTCGTGATTTTTATAATAAATATTTAATACTTTTTAGTAAAATCTAACGAATTGTTACGATTTTTGTTATTTCTTTTTTTTGAATTGAATAATGTTTTTTTGTCTTTTAGTATCATTTTTTTTTGCGGTAGCGCCGGCAGTCGCTACATTGGCGAGAGAGGTGTCAAATTATGATGATATTACAAGTTGCTAACCATTATATTAGATTTCTAACAAGTCCAGAGTGAAATCTTAGTATCACTGAGCTCTAGCTGATATTAACGATTCATATTAACTTTTCTCAGACTATTGCGTAGTAGCTGACATTAACATTCTTTCACGAAGTCGGGAACCTACGTCGACAAATCTCACCAAACTCATAATATTGACATTCCGCCTAGCTAACAATTCTCATCAAGCTCGTATGAATAACATTTTGTTTATTCAGATAAGTTTATTATTTTGTCCTTTTCGTTGCACAGAATATTCGAGACAAACCTCCACTACGTTCCAAAGGATTTTAGTTTCAATAATTATGAAATAAATCAGTCTTAATCTGTCGGTTGCCGGGCAAACATTTCTCTACGAATACCTCCGAGTTCCTTGTAATTAAAGTGTAATAAAGTTAAGTTTAGTTATCAAATAGTCTTTTCATTTATCAATCTTAAATATTTTCAGCAAGTAAAAGTTTTCAGGAACTCCGGAAGGTCCTTTCTGCTTAGCAACGGGGTTCCAACAGTTTAAACAGTCGATCGACAAGGTTCAAATTCTGCAACAGCCTCGAAACTTTCAAAAATAGCTTTAACAAAATTAGAGGAGTCAGCTTTTAATTATATAAGAAATTCGGATAATTGATTGTGGGACGCAGTTAGAGATTTATTAATTTCGAAATTTGGTGAACACCATTCCATTCCGGAATTACAGTTAGAACTTGCCAGTATGAGATAATTGCTAAGTGAAACGGTTAAAAGTTATTCAGAGAAAATTGAAAAACAAAAATGAATTAATGTGTGATCAATCAAAACAAGCGATAAAACATCGTTTAGTTCATTACAATCCGCACAGTGTCAGGTAGTCTTGACAGTATATATAAATGGCCTTAAACCTGAGCTCAGATTATAAATTAAAGCCAGATATGGTGACCTAGAAAATGCTGTACAGAGGGCTATACAGGAGGAACAGAATTTAGGTAGGTCTAGACATTACCACAGTGGAAACACTAGACCACTAACAACAGATTCCACAGAGAAAAAGCATGAAATTCCATTTATATCTATTTATCCATTATATATCCATTTGAACGCATTTGTTTAGATATTTGTGGGCCGTGTCTAGCCTCCAACGACTAAAACATAGCAATAAGTAGTAATAGCAATCGATAATGCTGTATTGTGTAATAGTAATGCTGATATGCCAATTAACTTAAATTCAATATCGATTGCATTAATTATAACTATCAGCAAATATTTCAAATACGCCATCGAAAGTTGTTTGCAGTCCCATTTAACCAGTATATAAAGTACTGATATGAGTTGGTAAAGCAGAGTTGTTGTAATTACATCAGAGTTGCTTTTAGTTGCTGTTGGCCACAGCAGAGTTGCTGTTGGCCACAGCAGAGTCGCGGTATTAGTCGTTATAAAGATAATAATTAATCGTTGTAAGTGGGTTCTAATAAAGTATATTTAAATGTAGTCAATCAGTGTTGTTTCTTAGAAGTGACAAAATATTTCAACCAATATTTTTATAAGAGCTCAAGGCATCCGAAGCTACTTTATTATAACTACCGCTCGGCAAGGCTGTATTGACTAGGAGGTCAATACGACCCACGTTACCAACCTAGCCAGTACATTTCAATATGCTAATATTTCATTTTATAATAACATGTATTAAACGTGCTTTATGTCATGGTTTCAGAAATTTTCCAAACGTGCCATTTGAGGGATATTCTCACGCACTCTTTGTAATAAACAGAATAACAGTTTGAATTAGAGTTAGAGTATGTCATAACATCAAGACCCGAAATCATTTCCGATTGTTGAGCTAAAAGAGAGTGATTAAATATTAAATAAAAGTGACAAGTTGTCTAATTCAGTGTTTTAAATATATTAGTGAAGAGAAACTTTTTCAGCCAATACCTAATAAAAGTGCTCACGGTTCTGAGGATACAACAAACCTGTATCTGTCATATTCTATTTACAACTTTCTGCTCTGCACATGGGACTAGGCTAGGAGTTGATAGGACTTTACCCACTTTTTGGAAGTTGTTGGAAGGTTTGGCCTATGGAATCTACAACTGGCTCTACGTGACTGTACCTATTAATAAACCGCGTGGACTAAGGAGTGTACTACCTATATCCTGAAGGTATTGTGGATCAACCGCAGTTACCCTAACTCAACATCCTATGTCATTTTATGGTGGCAGCGGTGGAATTTCCTTGTGGTGAAGTGCAGTGTTGTGGAAGTGTGCTGCGAGTGTCGAGTGAAACAGAAAAACAGAAATTTTCACACCAGACGCTGCAGTAACAGCTGAGAACCAGCATGATCGGCACTAGTACGAGGTACCAAATGCACAAAAGATGGCAGGATACCTATAAAGCGCTAGTCTACATAGAATGACAAGGACATACCCTCCCCAAATAAGTCAATTTTTTTCTATTTCTTCGAAACTTTTTTGGACAACCTACAACCCCGGAATGATGGCTAACAGTTCACCGAGAAGAGTGTCAACGTTCGCGAAAAGAATAGACAATTTATCGTTAACTAACCGCGAATTAGTAATAAAAAGAAATCATAAATTTACCATTTCAACAAATTCCTATATTTGACGATAAATCATCACAATTGAATAGGTTTATCGTGAGTCGAACGAATCGAGACCAAAAAACGAATAGACGCCAGGGGTGAATGTGACCAAGATTAAACCTGTGCAGGTCTATACAGTCTCCCGTAGGATTTTTGTAGATAGCAACTGGGTCAACATTAATATAGGAGATAGAAAATACATGAAACGCTGTCGACGACGCCGGGTGTACATTGTAATTACGCAAAAATTCAAAGAAATTAAATTCGGAAAATAATCTGTAGAATTAATTAAGTAAATAAGTGGTCAGAGCCAGCTAGTACAGAGGGCGCAGTACTAAAAACGTAGGTGATTTAGTTCGCAACAAGGAGTATCCTAACAGGAGTAGGAACGCTTCTGTGGCTCTTGACTATACAAATTATAATTTGGCATTAAATGCCGTTCCCGAAGCAAAATACTCGTAGAATTTCAATATGGCTAATGCCATTTCTCAGACAAGAATATCTATAGACAGTCCACTTGATTCAGATTGCCGTCAACTCAATAATAATGTTAATAGAGGTTAAAACTGCAAGAAACCATAACAGGGTATTGACACCCAATATTAGTCGTCGTAGGGATGGTAAATCCTTGACTGATAATGCAGCTGAAAACCTAATATTAATTTATTTGATGACTCAGTAAAGGCATATGTAATTCCTCCTAGGACAGAAACGCGAGTTTCCTTCACAACAGACAGGGTAGATGGTGTATTCTGCGAAGCTGATGAGATCTTGGCAATTCTCGAAAAAAGAGTCATTGCGAAGATTTTTATGATTTGTTTTAATTAAATTATAATAAATTAACTTATACTACTACAATGATACATTCTATTGTCACAAATTCCGAAAAACCAATTTATTTGAAGCAACATAGACTTACTTTCCCATGCTCAGCAGGCTGAGATACAAAAGCAGGTAGATGATATGCTCCAGAATGATATCATTGAACAATCCGACAGTCTGTGGAACTTTCCGCTATTAGTTGTTACCAAAAACGAGGATGAAGATGGTAATCGGATATGACGCGTCTGTGTCGATTTCAGAAAGCTGAACGAAAACAGTCAGTGACTTAACCGTTACCAAATATAACTGAGATGTTGAATCAACTGGAACAATCAGATTGAATTAGAAAAAAAAGATCAAGCAAAAACTGTTTTTTAGGCCCGTAAAAAAAGGTACAAACGCGTGCCGTTTGGGCTCAAAAATGCTTCAAATACTCCTCAACGTCTAACGAATCTAGGTTTGGCTAGTGTGGAAGCTATTAAGGGCCTAGTGTACATGGATAATATTATCGTATACGGTAAAACACTCCATAAACATAACTCCCGGTTGCGTGCTGTTCATCAGCAGCTACGTAATCACAACCTATAGCTTTAGCCTATTAAATGTGAATTTCTAAGGCGTGAGCTAACTTATTTGGGCCACATTATATCTGAGAAGGGCGTTACGTCCGATCCTAAAAAGGTACAGGCAGTGCAGGAATTACCAGCACCAAAGAACCCCAAAGAGATGAAAATGTTCCAAGGTCTAGTCGGATATTACCGGAAGTCTATAAAAGATTTTGCTAAAATTGCCAGTACAAATTATGGATTTGGAAACCCAAACAAGAGGTATCTTTTAACAAACTGAAACAACCATTTTTTTAAAGCACCTGTGCTACAATACCCTGACGTTGGGGAAACATTTATTTTAATTACTGATGCTGGTCGGATCAGTCCTAGCCCAGAAAGGACGCGCAGGAAAGTTACCAGTGGCTTTTGCATCCAGGCAGCTCAACAAGCACGAGAATAACTACGCCATCATAGACAAGAAACTATTGGCCATAATATGAAGGTGCGATTGTTCAGATCGTATTTGTATGAGCACAAATTCTTAATTTAGACCGATCGTCAGCCATTGACTTACCTTTTTAACTGCAAGAAATCTCCGAGGAAGTTGGCTATGGACGAATATGACTTCGACGTCAAGCCGAAGGCAAAGGCCAACGTCGTGGCGGACTGTCTTTCCAGATATAGTATTAATAGCAACCCTAGTAAAAACATAGAAGAATCTAGTGTTTATGTGTATATGAAAAGTTCGCATATCTGAAGAATAATAGTCAAATTACCAATCATAATGTAATTGAGACTAGAGATAACATCAACAGCGGACTTAAGGCGATATCCAAAGTTATATTCACCCCTAAGAGAAGAACCGATTTTACACGAAACACGTAAATGTAAATATAATTAATTAAAAACTCATAAAGAGAATGAAAAAGCTAAATTAAAGGACGCATTTCAATGCATTCAATCTCTGAAAAACCTTGTCGAGTCCAATAACATACATGAGCTACATGTTGCTAATCAGTAGTAAATTAACACAGTACCGGGATATCAAGACTAAGAAATTCTTATTATTTTCAGATTTATAATTAAGTTCACAATTGTTAAAATAAAATTCTATTATGATTTTATGAAATCAATGCTTTTTTAGAGAAATTCTACAGTAGTCGAGCTGCAGAAGATCATCTAGACATAGGTAAAGCATATAGCAAAATTAGATTATTTTACCTATGGTCAAATATGATGAATGATATAGAAAAGTTCATTAATAATTGCCAAAAAGGCATCAAAATATGCGAAGTAACTCATGTTGATAACAACAACTGCTGCCTACCCGTTTGAGAAGATAAGTTTAGACATTTGGGGTCCTTATCCAGTCTCCAATGA
This sequence comes from Ctenocephalides felis, assembly GCF_003426905.1. NCBI lineage: Eukaryota > Metazoa > Arthropoda > Insecta > Siphonaptera > Pulicidae > Ctenocephalides > Ctenocephalides felis. The sequence goes on along the minus strand of NW_020536999.1, from coordinate 69,288,869 downwards.
CAATAATAAGTACATGCTAACTTTTATCGACGACTTAACTAAATTTGCAGGTGCCATAGAAATACCGAACCAGGAAGCAAAAACTATAGCCAGGGCATTCAATGAAATAATTCCTCGGTGTGGTATTACCGAATCAGTTTTAACAGACCAGGGAACAAATTTAAAGAGACTTTCAAATTGTTAAAAATAGAAAAAAATAACATTTCTATGTATCATCCTGAGTCAAATTCAGCCTAAGAGAAATGTCATATGTATTTAAATTATATCAGGTCGTACATTGGGAAAGATGAGAAAACTTGGGATACATGGATTAGTTATGCTGTTTTCGTCCATAACACTACACCTCATTGTTTCACAAAATTCTCGCCGTTTGAGCTTATATTTGAGCGAAAAACCGATCTACCAGCCTTTGTCAACAGGGAACTGAAAATACAACATACATACGAGAATTTTGTCAATGAGCTCGAACCTAGATTACAACAAAGAAATGCTGTTGCTCGAGAGAATATGGCAGGTGTAAAAAGTTGATGCCCGCATACGAAGTTTTGGAACAAGAGAGTGTAAATTCTAAGTAAAGTAATAAAAGACAAGTAAATTTAAAATTGTTGAACTAATTATTAATTTAATTATTTCTGTTTTGAAATCTGATTAAGAAACATGTATAATCTTGGTTGAAATTTCAGCTCCATAGCAACAACGATTTAGTATTCTGAAATATATATATATATATATATATTGTTGTACACCCCTGATATTATAAGTTGCTAACCACTGTCATAATATTAGATTTCGAATAGATAGAAGTAATAAAATAAAATCAAGACCCGAAGTAAAATAAAATACAAAAAAATCAAGAAACAAGAATACGAATCAAGAATAATAAGAAAACTCAAGAAAACTCTAGTTATAGCAGAAATCAAGATTCAAAAATCAAGAAGAATGTTAAAAAAATCAAGAAAAGTGAAAAGTTATAAAATCAAAAAAATAAAAGTGTTAGAAAATTTCAGTGCATATTCGAGTGTTTGTGCAACATTGCAAGTCCCTTGAACTACTACAAGTACCAGGCCAAAAGGAAAATATTCAGGAGGATTCCAAGTTAGTAAACTAAATTTAAATATTTTGCAATTGTAAATTTTTGCGCTTCTGTTTACTGTATTTTTCTTAAATTTTTTTCTTTTTTTTCCTTTTCAATCAAATACATAATGATGAATAGCACAATTGAATCAATTTCTGATGCAAGATTTTGTTTCCAAACGGCAATTCCTCTAATTCCAACTTTTGACGGAGAACCTTCAATGCTCCCTGCATTTATTACGGCATGTGATTCATTAAATACTGATTAACACCTACAGAAGCAGAAAAAAATTGCTTACCATTATAAAACTAAAATTAGACAAAAATATTTTAGCAAAAATTCAATTTATGAAAATAGAATCATGGAAAAATTTAAAAGCTTTTTAACAAGAATATTCGGTAAAAAGACCTATTGCAAGTTTATTATCTGAAATGAGTAGATTAAAACAAACATATAATGAATCTGTAAAAAGTTTTGGAGACAAAAAATAGAAGAACTATTACGACAAATTTATTACTCAAACAAACTTACTAGGACAAGACTCAGCTAGAACAGAACGCAAAACAACATTTACTGAAGTAGGCATAAAAGCTTTTGAAAACGGCCTTAGAGACCCATAAGAACTCTAGTAAAATGTTGTAGATTCACTAGTATCTCTGAAGCAATTAATTTCCTAGAAGAAGAAAATTAGAGAAACTCGACAAAATTTACTAACAATCAATTTCGTTTTAGAAATCCTAATTCCAACAATGTTATCTGCTTTACTTGTAAAAAACGCGGACATATATCTCCACAATGCTTTTTAAATCAAAATAATATAAATATTCAACGAACATAAATAATGGTACTAATAATAATAATAAATTTTGTAGCTACTGTAAATTACCGGGGCATTTAATTCAAGAATGTAGAAATCCAAACCGAAAAAGTTTTACCCAAGAAATAATAGTTATAATCCACCAAAATTTTTATTCTCACAAACGAAAACAGACAGGCATATTACTGTCAGACAGATAGCACAAATGAACAAATTCAAGAAACGAACAACCAAGAACCACAAACCACAGACAACAACTTCAAAAAACGGATTAGGGCCCGTTTCGACAAGGGCGTTAACGAAATAAAAACTCAAGTTCCAAATAGTTTTCTCTTAAATAATTCAAGAACTTTTGATATTATTCAATTATCCACTACTAACACGAATGATACTTTTTCAAAATTTTTAGTTGACACAGGTAGCGACATTTCACTGATAGATTTAAAACAATTAGATTTGGATTTGACCATTTACACGAAATTGAGTATAGAAATTGGCGGTATAACAAACCATACAATTAAAACTTTAGGAGCGTTATTTTTAGGACTAAATTTTAATGGGCAAGAAACTGAATTTCCATTCCAAGTTGTAAGAGACCTACCAACTAGGGAAATAGGCATTATAGGGAAAGATTTTTAACCAAATTTAAAGCAAATATAGATATAAAATCCAAAACAGTCATGTTAAATTTGAAAATGAAAGTATTTGTGCAAAATTATTTAATTCAAAAGATTATGTCATACCACCTAGAGTTGAAAAAATTTTACAAGTAAAAATAATTTTAGTGAACCAAAAGTATGTTTATCAAAATGTTTAAGTTCAGGTTTAATTATTGGAAATTGCATAGTCGAACCGAATCAAAATTTTGTACAATATAAATGTTATTAATCCAACACAATCAGAACAAATTTTAAGTGAAAGTGACATAATCTTTGAAAATTTAGATAATTATGAAATTTTAGAAAGGAAAACACAAATCCCGATAATAATTCAGATATTGATTAACATGTTTATTTACACAATCTCTAATAATACAAATAATTTCAACCAATCGTAAATAAGAACGAAAGAATTCAAAATGTTTTGAATTTGATTAGAACTGAACACATGACTCATTTAGAAAAAGAACAAATTTTACGTATCGTCGAAACTTTAATGATTTATTTTTTTTGGAAAATGATAAGTTAACACATACCGAAACTTTAACACAAGCATACCCGTAGAGAAAGACGTCAAACCAAT
>NW_020536999.1:69241205-69284735 GCF_003426905.1 Ctenocephalides felis | reverse complement strand
ATTCAAGAAATTTCTAAATTTACCTAAAACCTTGAAATAATTACTCATTAAACATTAACTAAATCATTAACTTTTGCAATAAAATTCAAATTAATACTTGAATTTGTTTAGGTAAATTTAAAATTACAATTAATATTTAATTCAAGAAATCATTATCAAAATTATGTTCACTATTTGCATACTACATTAAAAAAATCAATAAAATCAATTGATAATCAATAATCAAAATCAATAATTTAATATTCAATAATCAATAGTCAATAATTAATAATTAATAATCAATATTCAAATCAATAATCGATAACTAATAATCAATAAGTCAACGATGGATTTTTTTTTGGAAATCAATAATTAATGATTGATTATCAATAATCTATTATGCTATATTTAATAATCATAAATCAACTATTTAAATTTAATAAGAATGTAATAAATTCAAAATTATCCCTTAAAAATTGATAATGATATGATAATTACGAAAGATTGTAAGGTTCAACTTATAATTAATTTATGTTTGTAGCAGAAAATTAAAATTTTAATATCTATTTCATATATTATACAACTAAGATAAAACTATATGATATATTATTTTCTAATTTATTGCAGGATTTGGACTTTCTCTTCTCAATTCTATATCATTACTTACATTTCCTTCGATATTAGTATTGGTTTCATTGATAGTTATTTTAAAAATATTTCTTATGATCGATTTGAATTTAAATACGATAAAAGCTAAAATTATTAATGAATTGGTATTATCCAATAAAAAATATGGTTTGATCTTAGTTGTACTTCCTCTAAATCAATATTTGAATTTCGTTTAAAATCTTCTATGTTTTTACTTAATTTATATAATTCTGGTATTACGTCTTTATGTTCTAAATTTTTATATACTTTGGTATTTGTGGTACAGTATTATTATGTATTTCCATATTTATAATATTACTCATATCTACTTTTGAAATATAGTTAAGTTGGGTTGTAATTGAGCTTTTAAAATTTTCTTTTGTATGCAATTTTGTAAATCTATTTTGTGCTTTACAGCCTGGTTTTAATTTTAATTTCCCGATTTGTGACAAAAGTATTGATTTTCTTGTATTGTTGCAACTTATATCAATAATGTCCTTACTTGGAAAAATATAGATCCATGAATTTGGAAAAGATAATTGCAAAAATAATGGATGAGTAATATTAAAAATTCTCTTATTGCATGTTGAAGGTACATTCAAATTTGGAAGAAATAGTTCTATTTCACATTCATTATTATGACCATTATAAATAAATATAGGTTTATTTTGTTCACAAATTAATTTTTCATCCAGTTTTATATACAACTATTTAAATATAATTCGTTACAAAAAAATACTCGTGTATATCGGAATCTATCACTATTATATGCTCTTTTGGAATTAAAACAGAATAAATATTTTGGTGTACTAACTTTGGAATTACTGAAATTTTATAAACATTATAATTTTTTGGTGTAATAATCGGAGTTATCAATAGAAAATTTAATTTATTGTAAAGAAATATATATGAGTTTCAATGGATTTATATAATTTTTGAATATTTAGTGATTGTACATCAAAAGGTAATCTAAGAGCTATAGGTAAATTTAAATGTATGTGTTGTAATTCTTTATAAAAAATTTTGTTCGAAAAAACATATGGATGTAATTTGCCTTCCATAGAGCTTATAATAATTTCAACGATTTTTGATTGTGTTACTTGGTATTCATTTATAATATTTGTGAACAATATAAAGACACTATTCAGAGTTGTTATGATATTATTGGTTTTAACATCTTTTTCCAATTCATAAAATTTATTTGTGTTTTCTGTTAATTGTTTTTGAAACATAATTCATATTTTCTGTACTGTTTTGAAAATAAGCTAATTGAGACTCAAAAATAGATGATTGTTGCTTTGCAAGTTCTAGAATATGATTTTGATTATTTTGTAAAGTTTTAATTTGAGCATCGTAATAAATAGCATCATCTTCATTTAATGTACCAAAAAGTGTTTTAGATATAGAAACCAATAATATTCACTAAAGCTCTTTTTGACATTCTGTTATCTATTCCTAGCATTTTTTGAATGAATTTATTTTGAATTTGAATGTTGTTACAATCTACTTCCATTTGTTTTAATATTGTATGGCATTCTAAAATTTGGAGACATTGCAAAGTTCTTTTGTTTGATCATAAATATTAATAATGTATTTAAATGTATTCTAAATTCTGATAAATCTACATACGTTAATAGTTTCCATTTAGAATTATATAAATTAATTGTTGTACATGTTCGTAATAAAATCCCGAGTAGTTTGTCATTTGTTCTATTTCGTAGTCAGGTTCGAGTTGTCCGTAAGCCAAAAATATCATACTGAGGATAATTATAATATTCATTCCTAAAATAGATAGAGATAAATTAAAATTGGTTGTTTTTGTGAAATTAATTCACACGGGGTGGAAGAAAAGAAAGTATAGTAAAACAATAAAAGGAAATATAGTTGTTCTATCCATGTGTAAGGGGGTTCGCATATTAAAAAAATATACTATGGTTTCATGGAATTAGAACGTCGGCACTCCAAAACTATCTTAGAGTGGCGACACCAATCAATTTGGTCAATAAGGGTTTTTGAAGTTCAATATATAATTCACTTCGTTTTTTTTTTCATAATATATATAATTATGTATCATAATAAGGTTTGAATTCTTTAATTTACCATGTAAATATAACTTTAGGTATTCAAATAATTTTAAAAGTACCATATCATTAATAATACCATTAATATTAAATAATGATAGCTTTGATTATTAATCTGTTTAAACAATATGTTGAAATTACTTTGCTGCATTAACTAAGATCAACATTCCCCAAATAATATGTTGAAAAGAAAAAAAAAATGAAAAAATTGGTATGCTAAGACAACAAAAATACTATTGGTTTGGTATGAAGATTTTCAATTTATTATTATGTACTTGTACAGGTTTGTTATTAATAAGCATGGTACTGTTTATTTGGTAAAGGAAATGCGTCTGACTTTGTTACTGAGTTTAATTTTCGGAAATCTACACAAATTCTCCATTTTTTATTACCTTGACTATCTGTTTTTTTAGGAACTACAATAAGAGGAAAATTCCAAGGACTTTGTGATTTTTGAATAATATCATTTTCTAACATTTGGCTAATTTGATTTTTAATATCCTGTTTGTGAACGTGAGGTAATCTATATGGTTTAATATAAATTGGTTTGACGTCTTTCTCTACGGGTATGCTATGTGTTAAAGTTTCGGTATGTGTTAACTTATCATTTTCCAAAAAAAATAAATCATTAAAGTTTCGACAGATACGTAAAATTTGTTCTTTTTCTAAATGAGTCATGTGTTCAGTTCTAATCAAATTTAAAACATTTTGAATTCTTTCGTTCTTATTTACGATTGGTTGAAAATTATTTGTATTATTAGAAGATTGTGTAAATAAACATGTTAAATCAATATCTGAATTATTATCGGGATTTTGTGTTTTCCTTTCTAAAATTTCATAATTATCTAAATTTTCAAAGATTATGTCACTTTCACTTAAAATTTGTTCTGATTGTGTTGGATTAATAACATTTATATGTACAAAATTTTGATTCGGTTCGACTATGCAATTTCCAATAATTAAACCTGAACTTAAACATTTTGATAAACATACTTTTGGTTCGCTAAAATTAATTTTTACTTGTAAAATTTTTTCAACTCTAGGTGGTATGACATAATCTTTTGAATTAAATAATTTTGCACAAATACTTTCATTTTCAAAATTTAACATGTTTTGGATTCTATATCTATATTTGCTTTAAATTTGGTTAAAAAATCTTTCCCTATAATGCCTATTTCCCTAGTTGGTAGGTCTCTTACAACTTGGAATGGAAAATTCAGTTTCTTGCCCATTAAAATTTAGTCCTAAAAATACCGCTCCTAAAGTTTTAATTGTATGGTTTGTTATACCGCCAATTTCTATACTCAATTTCGTGTAAATGGTCGAATCCAAATCTAGTTGTTTTAAATCTATCAGTGAAATGTCGCTACCTGTGTCAACTAAAAATTTTGAAAAAGTATCATTCGTGTTAGTAGTGGATAATTGAATAACATCAAAAGTTCTTGAATTATTTAAGAGAAAACTATTTGGAACTTGAGTTTTTATTTCGTTAATGCCCTTGTCGAAACGGGCCCTAATCCGTTTTTTGAAGTTGTTGTCTGTGGTTGTGGTTCTTGGTTGTTCGTTTCTTGAATTTGTTCATTTGTGCTATCTGTCTGACAGTAATATGCCTGTCTGTTTTCGTTTGTAGGAATAAAAGATTTTGGTGGATTATAACTATTATTTCTTGGGTAAAAACTTTTTCGGCTTGGATTTCTACATTCTTGAATTAAATGCCCCGGTAATTTACAGTAGCTACAAAATTTATTATTATTATTAGTACCATTATTTATGTTCGTTGAATATTTATTATTATTTTGATTTAAAAAGCATTGTGGAGATATATGTCCGCGTTTTTTACAAGTAAAGCAGATAACATTGTTGGAATTAGGATTTCTAAAACGAAATTGATTGTTAGTAAATTTTGTCGAGTTTCTAATATTTTCTTCTTCTATGGCGAAATTAATTGCTTCAGAGATACTAGTGAATCTACAACATTTTACTAGAGTTCTTATGGGTTCTCTAAGGCCGTTTTCAAAAGCTTTTATGCCTACTTCAGTAAATGTTGTTTGCGTTCTGTCAGCTGAGTCTTGTCCTAGTAAGTTTGTTTGAGTAATAAATTTGTCGTAATAGTTCTTCTATTTTGTCTCCAAAACTTTTTACAGATTCATTATATGTTTGTTTTAATCTACTCATTTCAGATAATAAACTTGCAATAGGTCTTTTTACCGAATATTCTTTTGTTAAAAAAGCTTTTAAATTTTTCCATGATTCTATTTTCATAAATTGAATTTTTGCTAAAATATTTTTGTCTAATTTTAGTTTTATAATGGTAAGCAATTTTTCCGCTTCTGTAGGTGTTAAATCAGTATTTAATGAATCACATGCCGTAATAAATGCAGGGAGCATTGAAGGTTCTCCGTCAAAAGTTGGAATTAGAGGAATTGCCGTTTGGAAACAAAATCTTGCATCAGAAATTGATTCAATTGTGCTATTCATCATTATGTATTTGATTGAAAAGGAAAAAAAAGAAAAAAAAATTTAAGAAAAATACAGTAAAACAGAAGCGCAAAAATTTACAATATGCAAAATATTTAAATTTAGTTTACTAACTTGGAATCCTCCTGAATATTTTCCTTTTGGCCTGGTACTTGTAGTAGTTCAAGGGACTTGCAATGTTGCACTAACACTCGAATATGCACTGAAATTTTCTAACACTTTTATTTTTTTGATTTTATAACTTTTCACTTTTCTTGATTTTTTTAACAATTCTTCTTGATTTTTGAATCTTGATTTCTGCTATAAACTAGAGTTTTCTTGAGTTTTCTTATTAATTCTTGATTCGTATTCTTGTTTCTTGATTTTTTTGTATTTTATTTTACTTCGGGTCTTGATTTATTTTATTACTTCTATCTATTCGAAATCTAATATTATGACAGTGGTTAGCAACTTATAATATCAGGGGTGTACAACAATATATATATATATATATATATTTCAGAATACTAAATCGTTGTTGCTATGGAGCTGAAATTTCAAACCAAGATTATACATGTTTCTTAATCAGATTTCAAAACAGAAATAATTAAATTAATAATTAGTTCAACAATTTTAAATTTACTTGTCTTTTATTACTTTACTTAGAATTTACACTCTTTTGTTCCAAAACTTCGTATGCGGGCATCAACTTTTTACACCTGCCATATTCTCTCGAGCAACAGCATTTCTTTGTTGTAATCTAGGTTCGAGCTCATTGACAAAATTCTCGTATGTATGTGTATTCAGTTCCCTGTTGACAAAGGCTGGTAGATCGGTTTTTCGCTCAAATATAAGCTCAAACGGCGAGAATTTTGTGAAACAATGAGGTGTAGTGTTATGGACGAAAACAGCATAACTAATCCATGTATCCCAAGTTTTCTCATCTTTCCCAATGTACGACCTGATATAATTTAAATACATATGACATTTCTCTTAGGCTGAATTTGACTCAGGATGATACATAGAAATGTTATTTTTTTCTTTTTAAACAATTTGAAAGTCTCTTTAAATTTGTTCCCTGGTCTGTTAAAACTGATTCGGTAATACCACACCGAGGAATTATTTCATTGAATGCCCTGGCTATAGTTTTTGCTTCCTGGTTCGGTATTTCTATGGCACCTGCAAATTTAGTTAAGTCGTCGATAAAAGTTAGCATGTACTTATTATTGTCATTGGAGACTGGATAAGGACCCCAAATGTCTAAACTTATCTTCTCAAACGGGTAGGCAGCAGTTGTTGTTATCAACATGAGTTACTTCGCATATTTTGATGCCTTTTTGGCAATTATTAATGAACTTTTCTATATCATTCATCATATTTGACCATAGGTAAAATAATCTAATTTTGCTATATGCTTTACCTATGTCTAGATGATCTTCTGCAGCTGGACTACTGTAGAATTTCTCTAAAAAAGCATTGATTTCATAAAATCATAATAGAATTTTATTTTAACATTTGTGTACTTAATTATAAATCTGAAAATAATAAGAATTTCTTTAGTCTTGATATCCCGGTACTGTGTTAATTTTACTGGATTAGCAACATGTAGCTCATGTATGTTATTGGACTCGACAAGGTTTTTCAGAGATTGAATGCATTGAAATGCGTCCTTTAATTTAGCTTTTTCATTCTCTTTATGAGTTTTTAATTAATTATATTTACATTCACGTGTTTCGTGTAAAATCGGTTCTTCTCTTAGGGGTGAATATAACTTTGGGTGTCGCCTTAAGTCCGCCGTTGATGTTACCTCTAGTCTCAATTACATTATGATTGGTAATTTGACTATTATTCTTCAGATACACATAAACACTAGATTTCTTCTATGTTTTCACTAGGGTTGCTATTAATACTATATCTGGAAAGACAGTCCGCCACGACGTTGGCCTTTGCCTTCGGCTTAAACTTGACGTCGAAGTCATATTCGTCCATAGCCAACTTCCGTCGGATGTGCTTAGATTTCTTGCAGTTGAAAAGGTAAGTCAATGGCTGACGATCGGTCTAAATTAAGAATTTGTGCTCATACAAATACGATCTGAACAATCGCACACTTCATATTATGGCCAATAGTTTCTTGTCTATGATGGCGTAGTTCTTCTCGTGATTGTTGATCTGCCTGGATGCAAAAGCCACTGGTAACTTTCCTGCGCGTCCTTTCTGGGCTAGGACTGATCCGACCAGCATCAGTAATTAAAATAAATGTTTCCCAACGTCAGGGTATTGTAGCACAGGTGCTTTAAAAAAATGGTTGTTTCAGTTTGTTAAAAGATACCTCTTGTTTGGGTTTCCAAATCCATAATTTGTACTGGCAATTTTAGCAAAATCTTTTATAGACTTTCGGTAATATCCGACTAGACCTTGGAACATTTTCATCTCTTTGGGGTTCTTTGGTGCTGGTAATTCCTGCACTGCCTGTACCTTTTTAGGATCGGACGTAACGCTCTTCTCAGATATAATGTGGCCCAAATAAGTTAGCTCACGCCTTAGAAATTCATATTTAATAGGCTAAAGCTTCAGGTTGTGATTACGTAGCTGCTGATGAACAGCACGCAACCGGGAGTTATGTTTATGGAGTGTTTTACCGTATACGATAATATTATCCATGTACACTAGGCCCTTAATAGCTTCCACGCTAGCCAAACCTAGATTCGTTAGACGTTGAGGAGTATTTGAAGCATTTTTGAGCCCAAACGGCACGCGTTTGTACCTTTTTTTACGGGCCTAAAAACAGTTTTTGCTTGATCTTTTTTTTCTAATTCAATCTGATTGTTCCAGTTGATTCAACATCTCAGTTATATTTGGTAACGGTTAAGTCACTGACTGTTTTCGTTCAGCTTTCTGAAATCGACACAGACGCGTCATATCCGATTACCATCTTCATCCTCGTTTTTGGTAACAACTAATAGCGGAAAGTTCCACAGACTGTCGGATTGTTCAATGATATCATTCTGGAGCATATCTACCTGCTTTTGTATCTCAGCCTGCTGAGCATGGGAAAGTAAGTCTATGTTGCTTCAAATAAATTGGTTTTTCGGAATTTGTGACAATAGAATGTATCATTGTAGTAGTATAAGTTAATTTATTATAATTTAATTAAAACAAATCATAAAAATCTTCGCAATGACTCTTTTTTCGAGAATTGCCAAGATCTCATCAGCTTCGCAGAATACACCATCTACCCTGTCTGTTGTGAAGGAAACTCGCGTTTCTGTCCTAGGAGGAATTACATATGCCTTTACTGAGTCATCAAATAAATTAATATTAGGTTTTCAGCTGCATTATCAGTCAAGGATTTACCATCCCTACGACGACTAATATTGGGTGTCAATACCCTGTTATGGTTTCTTGCAGTTTTAACCTCTATTAACATTATTATTGAGTTGACGGCAATCTGAATCAAGTGGACTGTCTATAGATATTCTTGTCTGAGAAATGGCATTAGCCATATTGAAATTCTACGAGTATTTTGCTTGGGAAACGGCATTTAATGCCAAAAATAATTTGTATAGTCAAGAGCCACAGAAGCGTTCCTACTCCTGTTAGGATACTCCTTGTTGCGAACTAAATCACCTACGTTTTTAGTACTGCGCCCTCTGTACTAGCTGGCTCTGACCACTTATTTACTTAATTAATTCTACAGAATTATTTTCCGAATTTAATTTCTTTGAATTTTTGCGTAATTACAATGTACACCCGGCGTCGTCGACAGCGTTTCATGTATTTTCTATCTCCTATATTAATGTTGGCCCAGTTGCTATCTACAAAAATCCTACGGGAGACTGTATAGACCTGCACAGGTTTAATCTTGGTCACATTCACCCCTGGCGTCTATTCGTTTTTTGGTCTCGATTCGTTCGACTCACGATAAACCTATTCAATTGTGATGATTTATCGTCAAATATAGGAATTTGTTGAAATGGTAAATTTATGATTTCTTTATTATTACTAATTCGCGGTTAGTTAACGATAAATTGTCTATTCTTTTCGCGAACGTTGACACTCTTCTCGGTGAACTGTTAGCCATCATTCCGGGGTTGTAGGTTGTCCAAAAAAGTTTCAAAGAAATAGAAAAAAATTGACTTATTTGGGGAGGGTATGTCCTTGTCATTCTATGTAGACTAGCGCTTTATAGGTATCCTGCCACCTTTTGTGCATTTGGTACCTCGTACTAGTGCCGATCATGCTGGTTCTCAGCTGTTACTGCAGCGTCTGGTGTGAAAATTTCTGTTTTTCTGTTTCACTCGACACTCGCAGCACACTTCCACAACACTGCACTTTACCACAAGGAAATTCCACCGCTGCCACCATAAAATGACATAGGATGTTGAGTTAGGGTAACTGCGGTTGATCCACAATACCTTCAGGATATAGGTAGTACACTCCTTAGTCCACGCGGTTTATTAATAGGTACAGTCACGTAGAGCCAGTTGTAGATTCCATAGGGCTAATTCTTCCAACAACTTCCAAAAAGTGGGTAAAGTCCTATCAACTCCTAGCCTAGTGCCATGTGCAGAGCCGAAAGTTGTAAATAGAATATGACAGATACAGGTTTGTTGTATCCTCAGAACCGTGAGCACTTTTATTAGGTATTGGCTGAAAAAGTTTCTCTTCTCAAAAGTCTTGATGTTATGACATACTCTAACTCTAATTCAAACTGTTATTCTATTTATTACAAAGAGTGCGTGAGAATATCCCTCAAATGGCACGTTTGGAAAATTTCTGAAACCATGACATAAAGCACGTTTAATACATGTTATTATGAAATGAAATATTAGCATATTGAAATGTACTGGCTAGGTTGGTAACGTGGGTCGTATTGACCTCCTAGTCAATACAGCCTTGCCGAGCGGTAGTTATAATAAAAGTAGCTTCGGATGCCTTGAGCTCTTATAAAAATATTGGTTGAAATATTTTGTCACTTCTAAGAAACAACACTGATTGACTACATTTAACTATACTTTATTAGAACCCACTTACAACGATTAATTATTATCTTTATAACGACTAATACCGCGACTCTGCTGTGGCCAACAGCAACTCTGCTGTGGCCAACAGCAACTAAAAGCAACTCTGATGTAATTACAACAACTCTGCTTTACCAACTCATATCAGTACTTTATATACTGGTTAAATGGGACTGCAAACAACTTTCGATGGCGTATTTGAAATATTTGCTGATAGTTATAATTAATGCAATCGATATTGAATTTAAGTTAATTGGCATATCAGCATTACTATTACACAATACAGCATTATCGATTGCTATTACTACTTATTGCTATGTTTTAGTCGTTGGAGGCTAGACACGGCCCACAAATATCTAAACAAATGCGTTCAAATGGATATATAATGGATAAATAGATATAAATGGAATTTCATGCTTTTTCTCTGTGGAATCTATTGTTAGTGGTCTAGTGCTTCCACTGTGGTAATGTCTAGACCTACCTAAATTCTGTTCCTCCTGTATAGCCCTCTGTACAGCATTTTCTAGGTCACCATATCTGGCTTTAATTTATAATCTGAGCTCAGGTTTAAGGCCATTTATAAATACTGTCAAGACTACCTGACACTGTGCGGATTGTAATGAACTAAACGATGTTTTATCGCTTGTTTTGATTGATCACACATTAATTCATTTTTGTTTTTCAATTTTCTCTGAATAACTTTTAACCGTTTCACTTAGCAATTATCTCATACTGGCAAGTTCTAACTGTAATTCCGGAATGGAATGGTGTTCCCCAAATTTCGAAATTAATAAATCTCTAACTGTGTCCCACAATCAATTATCCGAATTTCTTATATAATTAAAAGGTGACTCCTCTAATTTTGTTAAAGCTATTTTTAAAAGTTCCGAGGCTGTTGCAGAATTTGAACCTTGCCGATCGACTGTATAAATTGTTGGAATCCCGTTGCTTAGCAGAATGGGTTGTTGGCGCCGCTAGATCTTATGCAAATCAGTGTTGATGCTCTGGACCTTACTGAGTTCCTGAAAACTTCCACTTGCTGAAAATTTCACCTGGCAATCGTCTCATACTGGCAAGTTCTATCTGCAATTCCGGAATGGAACGGTGTGCTCCACATTTCGAAATTAATAAATCTTTAACTTCATCGCACAATAAATTATCCAAATTTCTTATATAATTAAAAGCTGACTCCTCTAATTTTGTTAAAGCTATTTTTGAAAGTTTCGAGGCTGTTGCAGAATTTGAACCTTGTCGATCGACTGTTTAAACTGTTGGAACCCCGTTGCTAAGCAGAAAGGACCTTCCGGAGTTCCTGAAAACTTTTACTTGCTGAAAATATTTAAGATTGATAAATGAAAAGACTATTTGATAACTAACTTACTTTATTACACTTTAATTACAGGAACTTGGAGGTATTCGTAGAGAAATGTTGCCCGGCAACCGACAGATTAAGACTGATTTATTTCATAATTATTGAAACTAAAATCCTTTGGAACGTAGTGGAGGTTGTCTCGAATTTTCTGAGCAACGGGACTATAAATCTGAATAAACAAAATGTTATTCATACGAGCTTGATGAGAATTGTTAGCTAGGCGGAATGTCAATTATGAGTTGGTGAGATTTGTCGACGTAGGTTCCCGACTTCGTGAGAGAATGTTAATGTCAGCTACTACGTAGTTGAGGTTAATATCTCGTTATATCAGCTTCAGTGATACTAAGATTTCACTCTGGACTTGTTAGAAATCTAATATAATGGCATGGTTAGCAACTTGTAATATCATCATAATTTGACACCTCTCTCGCCAATGTAGCGACTGCCGGCGCTACCGCAAAAAAAATGATACTAAAAGACAAAAAAATTATTCATTCAAAAAAAAAGAAAAAAAAAAACAAAATCGTAACAATTCGTTAGATTTTACTAAAAAGTATTAAATATTTTTATAAAAATCACGACGAAAAAATATTTATTTTCAATACCAATACGTTTAAATCAATAGGAACAGTAATCTTGTTCTTTAAACAGTAACATTCTTAAATTAGCTTTAGATTTAAATTGGAAATAAGAGATATGGAAGTTTACTTTCTTAACTAATATTTCTATAAATTCTAGATTTATATAAGATATTTTCTAAATTCAACTAAAACTTGAAATAATTACTCATTAAACATCATCTAAATCATTAAGTTTTGGCGTTAGACTGCTCGTGGTTGGTATGGACCTCCTAGTCAACACTGCCTTGCCGAGCGGTGATTATAAATGAAAGTAGGCTTCGGATGCCTTGAGCCCTTAATAGAGGTCTAGGCTGAAATGTCCTGGCACTTGCAAGAAACAACACTGATTTGACTACTTTTAAACTATACTTTATTAAAGAACCACTAACAACGATAAACTATTATTATTATAACTATTAACTCCGCGACTCTGCTGTGGCTAACAGCAACTCCGTCTTACTAGCTAATATCGGTACTTTATATACTATTAAAATGGGACTACAATCACCTTACGATGGCGTATTTAAAATATTTGCTGATGGTTAATTGACAGCAATCAATATCGAATTTAAGTTAATCAGCATTATTGACTGATATTATATAATACAATATTCAATCAATAAATAATCGATAACTAATAATCAATATGTCAACAATGGATTTTTTCTGGAAATTAATAATTAATGATTCATTGTCAATAAACAATTAATATAACAGGGTTTTTTTTTAAAAAAAAAAACTTTAATTTTATTAACATTTTAAATTTTAATATTTGTGAAAATGAAAAAAAAAAAAGTTTAGTTGTGACAAATTATTTTCTAAGATCTAATTTATATTTTTCTTTTTAAGCTTACACTTTTTATCTATTTTTAATAATTGAAATATTAATTTCATTTTTGAATTTGTAAGTTCAATTTGAAAAGAGAATCATGATCAGTTGGCATGCCGTTTGTCGTCGGTCGGTATTGTCCATCTCGAATTTTAAGTCTATCAATGAAATGTCACTACCTGTGTCAACTAAAAATTTTTAAAAAGTATCGTTTGTGTTAGCAGTGGATATTTGTATAATATCAAATGTTTTCGAATTATTTAAAAGAACACTATTTGGAACTTGAGTTTTTAATTCGTTTATTCTGGGGTTGTGGTTCTTGGTTGTTCGTTTCTTGAGTTTGTTCATTTGTGTTATTTATCTGACGGTAATATGCTTGTCTATTTTCATTTGTAGGAATAAAAATATTGTGGAATTATAACTATTATTTCTCGGATAAAACTTTTTCGGTTTGGATTTCTGCATTCCTGAATTAAATGTCCCGTTTTTTTTACAGTAGCTACAAAATTATTATTAGAACCATTATTTGTGTTCATTGAATATTTACTATTATTTTGATTTAAATAATATTGTGGAGCTATATGACCGCGTTTTTTACAAACGAAATAAGTAACATTACTGGTATTAGGATTTGTGAAACGAAATTGATTATTAGTAGATTGAGTCGCGTTTCTAGAGTTCTCTTCTTCTATGGCAACATTAATTGCATCAGAGATACTTATGAATCTACAACATTTTACGAGAGTTTTTATTGGTTCTCTAAGGCCGTTTTCAAAAGCTTTTATGCCTACTTTCGTGTATGTTGTTTGCGTTCTGTCAGCTTTCAGATAATAAACTTGCAATAGGTCTTTTTACTGAATATTCTTTTGTGAAATAAGCTTTTAAAGTTTTCCATAGCTAATTTCATAAATTGAATTTTTGCTAAAATTTTCGGATCTAATTTTAGTTTTATAATAGTAAGTAATTTTTCCGCTTCTGTGAGTGTTAAATCGGTATTTAATGAATCACACGCTATAACAAATGCAGTGAGCATTAAAAGTTCTCCGTTAAAAGATGAAATTAGAGAATTGCAGTTTGGAAACAAAATCTTGCATCAGAAATTAATTCGATTGTGCTATTCATCATTATTTATTTGATTGAAAAAAAGAAGAAAGAAAAAAAATAAGAAAAATGCAGTAAAATAGAAGCGCATTACACAAAATATTTAAATTTAGTTTACTATCTTGGAACCCTTCTGATTATTTTCCTTTTGGCCTAATACTTGTAGAATATTACCTCGAATATGCACTAAAATTTTGTAACACTTTTATTTTTGATTTTATAACTTTTCACTTTTCTTGATATTTTTACACTTGAAACGTGAAAAAATTATTAGTGCAATATTAAAAATTCACTGTGTATAGCCGATTAGCCTATACATAAAAAATAAATAAATAAATAATTGCTCAGAACAGTTGAGTATTTGCAACCAAGTCCTGCTAGGTGCAGCTTGGCATTTCCGTGAAGTCATTTTTTTGTTTTTGGAAAGAAAATTACACTTGGTGTGCTACTAAGAGATAAATTGATGTTATCATCAATTGTTGTTACATTATTTTTGATTATAGATTTATTATGTTTAATATTTACAAATTTGACATACATACGTTTCTCAGTAATAAAACATCCAACGTATATCTCTGGCTACATAATCTTAACAGTTATATAGGTATGTATGTGTTGATGATAGGTATATATAATGAAAGTTTGACAATATAAATAAGGCCGAAACTGTCTAACACTACTGATGATTTTATCTCTCTAGGATTTGCTGGTGTCATGAAATTTTTAATAGCTTCCAGTTTGTCGGTATCTGGAGTACCGCCCTTTTCTGAAATAACATGCCACAAATAAGTTAGTTGCCGCCTTAGGAATTCACTGAATTGTATTTTGTTGGGCAGCGTGATTGGTAATGAGTAAAGTACTGAGAATTATTATTTGTCCTCCTGGTGTATCTGCTAGCTACTGATGCCTTGCCAAACGGTGATTATTAATTTACTTACTAAAAGTAGAACTTCAGATGCCGTGAGCTCTTGGTAAATGAATAAGCTAAAATGTCTTTGCACTTTATAAAAAACAACACTGATTCGAATACTTCATACTATACTTTATTATCATTAAATTACATGTGACACTTGCTAACGACTAATTTGCTGCTTTCCTTATTTGCTAAATTTGGTACTTTATATACCTAGTAAAAGTAAGACTTCAAACACCCCACGATGGCGTATTTAAAATATTTGTCGATTGTTATTATGGTTGCAATAGATATTTAAATGATACAGGATATTGTGTGAGGGTTGCTGGAGTTGATTAACAATGCCTTCAAGGTAGTCCACTCCTTGATCTACGCCATTTATTAGTAGGTACAGTCACGTAGAGCCAGTTGTAAATTCCATGGTTTAAACCTTCCAACAGTGGACAAAATCCTATCAACTCCTAGCCTGGTGTCATGGGCAAAGCAGTAAGTTTTAAATAAAATATGATAGACACTGGTTTGTAGTCTCCTCCGAACCTTGAGCACTTTTATTAGGTATTGGCTGAAAGAGTTTCTCTACACTAATATAATTAGAATAACTATAATTCGAAATCTTATTCTATTTATTACAAAGAGTACTTACAGAGAACTCTAGCAGTCTAGCAGTACTCGAGAATACTCCCAAAATGGCGGGTTTGGAAAACTTCTATGTCCTCGCTTTGATCTTGGATTTTGAATGCATGAATTAAACACGTATATAATGTTATTAACACGCCCCACTAAAAGATATTCTTGGTCGTCAAAAAATAAAAATATGAAAAAAAATACAAACATTTCTGATGTTCTTCCCTTCTTAAAAAATTTATCGTCCTCGATAAATAATAAAAGAATTTATCATAATACAATATAACAGAAAAGAAAAAGAATAAAAATAAAAAAATATAATAATAATATTGATAAAATTAATATATTTTGATTTTTCTATTAATGTAGCAATCTTTTATAAATCAATAAAACTAACAATAAAAATATTATTGATGAAAACAACTTGTCATTGTCTTATTAATGATATAATTATTTTTGCTACATAATTCTATTCTGATAAATTTATAAATATTTATAATTATAAATTTAAATTATATAATTGTAAAACATTACTTATGCTAAGAATTACAATTCTAATAAAAATATGATAGTAAGGCTTTACCTAAGCTGATTTACCACGTACAATTACTTGTATATTGTCATTAATAAAATAATAGTATTGATAATAATAATATTGAAAGCTATTGTATAATTTAACTGTATAAAAAATTAAGAGAATAATAATAATAAAAATTTATAACATTGATAGTATTGTAAATTATACGTCTAACTTTGCCACAACATTCGCACATGCGATTTCCAAAGTTCATTAACATTGTTAATAAACTATAATATAACATAATGAAATCTATTTGTAATTTTGATTATGGGAGGTTTGTTCGTAGCGGTTGATAATATAAAAACACTGGTTCTTGATTAATTTTGATATTTTTATTGTTGATTGTTTTTACAATTGAATAATTTATTTGATAACCCTTTAGTTATCGATATGTATGACTACATTTTTCTAAGAAACTGAACACTAAGTCTGTCTTCACATCTGACTTCTGACTTGACTCCCTGACCACTGACTGCTTAACTAAATATTATCTTTTTCTCATATACTAAATGAAAACACTAAAAAGAAAAAATTGAAAAAAAAAATAGTTCCATTTCTTCCTCCGGCCTCCTCAAAATTTCTGTTAGACTTCGTTTACAAGCATTTAGGCTCTAACAAAATCATTAAAACATTTCATCAGAACTTGAAATAATTGAAAAAATGCATGAAGCCACATATACTTTTTACTTACAGTGTATTTAAATATTGTTTATTTTTAACTTGTATTTGACCTTATAGCATGTATACCAATAAAATTTAACTTAATCAGCAATCAACTGCAACAAATGGTCTTCGATTACGTGAAGAGATAAATTTAATATGTTATTTATAGAAAGCAAAATGATATAATGAAGACTATAAAGACATTAATAAAAAATGAAATAAAATATCAATTGAATAAATTAATGTTTATGTTCACCAAATAAAATGAGCTATTCTGTTGACTATTGTCTTGACTTCAGTTGACCTCGTGTTTCTTTCGGTATTCATAACTATGTAATTTTTGTAATCGTGGCAACGTCTGAAATTTGAATTTGTCTGTCTTCTTGCTATGAATTGACGAAGATACCAACGTTTTTCTTTCATATATTGATTTTTGGCCATTTTTTTCGCATTTTGTTATGACAACGAACCTCTCTTCTTGCAATATCTGCATGCAACGAACAATTATAATGTTTGCCATAGGTGTCACTTAAATACTTTTTTTTGATGACAATATTCTTCGCATCCTCAAAATTTTTTTGATTGGCTTCTTAGACAATAGTTTTTATTTTCAACTGGAGGCCTTCAATGAAAACTGCTAAAGCTAAGTCACAATATGAGGCATAAATTATTTCCTTTTGTGAAAAATAACATTCGATATAAATTAACATTAGCAAATCATCAATTTTCTCAGCAAATTTCTCCGGTAATTTGCCATTTCTTCTTGTCATTGAAGTTAGTTTATAATGTAAATCTGTAATTGATCTGGGATCTTTAAATTTATTAATTAAAATAGGTTTAATATATTCCCATAATATATGATCAAACCATTTCATGCAATTAAATGCTGATCCATATAATTTACTAAGAGCAATTTTAGATATTTTTCTATATTGAATCTACTATGCTTATATATCTAAAGAGATTATATAAATTAACACCAAATTGAGGTATAGTTTCCACAGCTAACTTGATTCTGATTTTCTTATTGCTGTACTATACTCAACAGCTTTCACAAGTCCTGAAGAAATTTGTTTCATCTTGAGAGAGTGATGTTATTCAATTTGCTTATTCTAATTAGACGAGTCAATGTTCAATCCAGTCGTAGCCTCTGTTGTTCCAAAAATTGTCTTCTTCGGTAAGCGCCACCATCCCTCGAGTTATGCTGCGAATGATCTTTCGGTTTACCAAGTTGTGGCAGCTATTGAACTCAATGTCTCTAGATGAAAATCTTTTAGCACTGCAAGGGAAATTTTCCGCTAAGCCACCATGAAATGTAACTGTGAGTTTGTTAGATCAGTCTTGTGATTATGTGAGGTTGGTTGGTAGCTATAGTTGAACGGTTAATAAGATAGAAACACTGGTTCTTGGTTAATTTTGATATTTTTATTGTTGACTATTTTCCTTTATAATTAAATAATTTGTTTGATAACCCTTTGGTTATCGACAATCAGAGACTACATTTTTCTTAAGTATCTAAACACTAAGCCTGACTCCAAGTCCGACTTCTGACTTGTCTTCTAACTTCTGAGCGACTAACTAAATCTTAACTTCTTCTTATATACTAAATAATTGTACCAAAAACGTGATTCCAAAATCTAATAGCAAGGACGGAAACATTTTGGATTACCTTCAAATAGCACGTAGTGCTTTAACAAAGACAATAAATAATAAATTATATTTGTGATTACAAAATATAGTATTAGGTAACACTAACAACTCAGTATTTAAATCAATTAATGCCTTAAATTTTTTAAGATTATTAACTCTTAATAACCCATTGAAGGTTTCATGAAATTTGAAAAGATGAAATGATAGGTTATTGTTACTTTTGAATTCATTAAAACTTAGAATATCAAATGCATAATTTTCTGTATGTGTTGCTAATGCGGATTTTATCATGCAAGGATCAGAGTAATACAATTTTTGAAATATTTAGTAGCAATTTCTGGACAAATGAAGGATTTTGTAGAGCCTGAATCAATAAGAAATTTCATATTTGGATTGTGGATTTGTATATATGATAGGGAATTGTTCTGAAATCCGTGAAATTCAATTATGTCTGATTTGGTTCTTGGTCAGTTGTTTGAAAATCTATCTGTAGCTGGTCGGGATATGATCCTTGTTCAGTGTCCATATTTTCTAGATTAAAGAGTCGGTTTTGTGGTCTATTAGTTCGTCTGCTGTTTCCAGTATTAATTGTAGAAACGCCACTCATACGTGTCCTGTCAGATTTTTTTCGTTGTGTTATTTGTCTGATTTGAGAATTGGAAATTTTGTTAAAAAATTATTGAAAAACTGTTTATTGTTTGGAAATTGTTTGATTGAAAGTTATTTGTTGGGAAGTTGTTTGGTTGGAAATTATTTTGTTGGAAATTGTTAGGTTGGAAGTATGTGGGTTGGGGTATTTGTGGATTATTGATACGTGATTGAAAATGATGCTGTTTCACGTAGTTTGTATTATAATTAGAATCGAGTTCTTTGGTAATTTGGTGATCTATTATTTCTTCTATTAATTTGCTTAATATGGTCTGTATAATTTCTAATATGGCTATTGTTATCATCTTCTTCTATAATATTTATAGCTTCTTCTAATGATGAAACTCCTCGACCTCTTAGAAGCGAACTATACGGTTGTTTTACGTGCGCGATAAAAACTACCAAGGCACTTTTCTGAAAGTTGTTGCATAAATACTGAGCAATTTCTTTATTCGTTACATGTAGACAAATATAATTTGTGTAAATTCTAATTAAATTTTATAATTTTGCATAAAATTGGTAAACCGATTCGTTTGGAAGTTGTCGCATATTATGAAGGTCGAATGTCAAAGATATATCATTTCGTTGATCTGAAAATTTGGAAATTAACACGCTTATAATATTGTCAATTTTTCTAGCATTTGCAATTTCGATTACTACCTTTGCCCTATCGTAAAGTTTCGAATGAATTGCGCTTCTGATAATTTCATTCTGAATGAACGCTGGACTACTATTGTTGTAATACCTATTCTTGATTTCTTTCACTCTTAAAATAAATTAATTTAATTCTGCGGGGTTTCCGCCAAATTTTGGAATGGTTTCAATTAAGGCGGTGTCAAATTCTGGAATATTTTGTATCGACATATTTGCTAAATAATCTGTTAAATTGTCTATTAAATCAGTACTATTTTCCATAAACTAACTCTCATACATGGAATTATGTTTCAATGGGAAGTAAAATTAATTTCTATAAAAAATTTAAATGTAAAAATTGCTTTCTTATCTTCAGCAATTGAAGGATTAGGGAGGATTGGCAATTTTACTATCAAAATAAAAATTGTTACTCACCAGTTCAGAATTCTTCGGCAAATATCCTCTTTGCACTTTTCACACAATACTTTTCACTTTTAATACATATAATTAATATATTTTACTTTTTGCACACTATTAAATTTTTTACTTGCAATCACTTTATTTTTCGAATAGAATGGAAATTCTGCGATAGACCTTTCCAAATCAATTCAACTAATTCTAATATTTGTGGTTCTTAATCCTAAATGATAGAAATCAGTGCATATCTGCGTTAGACAATCCCGAATTCTATCCTACCGACTGCGCCAGTTTTATTCTCGTTGCCTAATATTCTTATTTCCTGAGAAATATGTCATTTGGAATACAATAAAATGCTTTGCTGAGATTGCAAAATAGTGCACCACAGTGTTTATGATCTTCTAGTGAATTTGATATATAGTTCAAAAAGTCTAGCACAGGATCAATTGTGTTAATTTTTTTCTTGAATTCAAATTGTTTTTTTACAAAATAATTATCACCATCAAAGAAACTTGTAATTCTTAATGCTAACAACATTTCTATAATTTTCGAAAAAATTGGCGATTGACGATTTTCTGATTTATATAATGGTACTACTCTCGCCAGCTGCATTTTCTCTGGAACGGAAAAAATATGTTTTGCTATCGTGCACAACGGTCCAGCAATGTACTGTGCGACAGATTTTACCATTTTTGTATTATGCCGGAGGCATCAAACGACGTTTTATTTTTCAAGCGTTTATTCATTGTATTACTTTCTTCTGGGGTAGTTGGAATAAAAAATTTACTTTGCCCCTTCACAAATTTTTAAAGATTTTAAAGACAGATTTTTTGCTGCATTTATGGTAACATTTTAGAAAAAATTATTGAAGTCTTCAACATTCGGTGCCTCATGACTTATATTACCTGTAAAATTCTTACCAGTTTCTCTTATGTTCCAAATTGTGATATTTTTGTTTTCAGAATTTTTAATGGCTTTCATATTCGTTTGTTGTTTTTCATGCTCCATCTTTTCGATGTGTTGCTTTTTCAGGTTTTTGTAGAAAGTTTTATAATCGACTTCTTTGTGTGTTTCAATGCGTCATATGTTGGATCGACCATTTTCTTCAATTTCAGGACTTCTAAAGACTGCACTGGTTTCCATTTTTGTTTGATCGATAATCGCCTGCACGGAAATGCATTTAAAGCTAAGATAGCTTTCAAATATATTTAAAAAGATTTTGAACTGATTGTTAAAATCCTCATCTATCACCAAAAGTTCCCAGTTTACTTGGCCAATTTGATTAACAAAGTTGTCCGTGTAGGGACAACCGATCTTTCTAGCAGTATGGAATGTACTTTCATTAGGGTTAACTCTCAAACAAATAAGCAGAGCGTCATGATCCGAGGTTGCCGCTAAAAGGTGTCTTCTAAAAAATTAATATCATCGATGTTTGTAAATGCGTTATCAATGCAAGTTCCTGAAGTAAGACTAATTTGAGTGGGATTCATTATGTAATGCTGTAGCTCAAACATAGACGTTAAATTGATCAACGCATTTGTTCCATTTGATTTTTCAATAAGGTTAACATTAAAATCGCCGCATAGGATGATGTTTGTTTTTAAGTCAAAATTAGCATATATAATCAGTAAAGTCTCCTCAACTTTCTGCAAGAATGTGTCAAGTGCCGCATTGGGAGATATGTATATCGATATTACAACAGTTTTTAATTTTTGTATGTAGCATGCGGCCATTTTGCACGTCAGCTCATCGGAATGTGATGTTATGTAATTTAACTCCAAACATTCTATCACTTCCCGACTGTAAACAGCAACACCTCCGTCCATATGTTTACTACGAAAGAATGGGCTGACTAGCCGAAAATCGCGTATGCTATACAAGTCGATTTGGTCGTTGCCAAGCCAATGATCACATAGACAAATAGTGTTTATTTTATTGTCATGGACGACCTTTGTTAATGCCTCCGTTTCATTGGATAAACATTGAATATTCAAGGACATCATATTGATCCAGTTTGACAATTTTCCTTTGCTTTTTCTCCCAGATCGAATGAAAAACGATCCACACAGACTCCTTTTGGCCGAACATCCGGAGATTTTATTCTTTCCAATTTACTGTCTGCAACGGAGACCTTGAAAGAGGCATATGTTCCCGGATGTTTTGAAGCCATTTTCTCACATTCAATATTCTAGAAGTTTTTTCATTTAATTTTTTTTTTTAGAGTTTTCGTCGATGTTCCCGGTGCCAGGCGAAACATATGCAAGTGGGCCTTCCTCACAACTCCCGCGAGTGTAGTGTTCCTTCGATGGCTTTGTTTTTTTGTTTCGGCGACTTCTTTTTCTTGACCAAAGTCCAATTTCCATTGTCATTTGCTTTAATAGATTGTTGTTCATCTTGGGTCGATTTAGTAGGCAGTTCCGTGTTGAAAACCGCATCTCGGAATGTTTCGGTTCTCCGCTTGTCTAATTCCTTCAAAGCAGTTGCTATTGCAACACTCACCTGTTCCTTTGAGACGTTATTAGCATTGCGGGATGTAGCTGACAAAACATCTTTTTTCTTTTTATTTGGCTTTAATAATTGCAGCATCTTAATTTTTTCTTCAAGCTGCTGAATTGTGTATTCTTTGTCCTTTATTATTGTCATCTTATTGTCTATTATCGTATTTTTGTCAATAATTGTTTGCTTTAAGTGGTTTATAGTATTCATATGTTTGTCATTCGTTACTTCACACTTCACTGCTCACATCACAGCACTGTATCAAATTTACAACAATGAATTTGAACCTTTTCTTGTTGCACAACTCAGATGGTAAATTTTGCTCCAGATCTTACAAACACCCACATTTGCAGATGATTTTATTTCACAGCAATTGTAGGATTTTTTGGAATCTGATTCCGGAATAGTTAATTGTGTCAAAGCCATTACGACACTTCCACACCACACACATATATATATATATATATATATATATATATATATATATATATATTGAAATGTAATGCTGGTTGGTTGGTAGCGTGGTTGGTATTGACCTCCTAGTCAATACAGCCTTGCCGAGCGGTGGTTATAGTAAAAGTAGGCTTCGGATGCCTTGAGCTCTTATTAGAGGTATTGGCTGAAATATCTTGGCACTTATAAGAAACAACACTGATTGACTACTTTTAACTATACTTTATTAAAACCCACTTACAACGATTAACTATTATCTTATTAACGACTTGTACCGCGACTCTCGCTAATTGCGCAATTCCATACTTTATATATCCAAAAAGTAGGACTGCAAATACCTTACGATAGCGTGTTTAAAATATTTGCTGATGGTTATAATGACTGCAATCGATATCGAATTTAAGTTAATTGGCATATCAACATTGCTATTACACAATACAGCATTATCGATTGCTCTTACACAATACGCCACCCCTAAAGTGTCTGTCAGTCCTTTGATAGAATAAAAAAATTATGAGAGTTAGTGGTTTTCCTCCCCCTTGAAAAATTATTGTTTTCAATATTTATTTAAATAATATAACTTAATTATAACGTATGTTGTATACTAAACATAATTTTATTCTAACCTTATATGTAAAATGAATGAAAATAATATATATGTTATATAAAGTCATAACAACATATGTTGTTTTACATGTTATATTTTATGGTTCAGCCTAAATCTTGCAACTCGTGTGTTTCTGTAGGGCCATGTAAAGGAAGCATGCAGCGTTTGGATATGATTATTATAATAAAAATGATAAGATAAAAAATATCGAAAGTGGTAATAATTCTTTTTAAATTTAATTTATATCCAATAATTCATGTGAAATAAGTATATCAAAATAATTGCTGCATATTTCTACACCGCCCATTTTTTCATAATAAACTCCGGGGCTGTCCATTTGGGTAATTTGAAAATTTGAGAGACCATCCGTATCCGAAATTGAAAGAGTCAGTACTAATAATAAAACCTTCGTGATAATCCTGTTGACAATATAAGGTTTAAATTAAAACGAATAAGGATTTGAATAAAAGCAGAAATTTGCTGGTAGGAATGTGTGAGATACTTGAGATACATGTAGAATGTACATGTATTTAATTAATTAATATTTAAATTTAAAAAAAGAGAAAAATAGCTCAATAATTTTCAAATGTGATAACTGATAATTCATAATTATTTCTCATCAATAATACAGGTATTATATTTTTAACGTTATTATTATGAATTGTTACCAATTTGCCGTTGACATCTAATTTAGAATTAACTCCCTCTTGTTTCAAAACTCTATATGGTTCCTTGTAAATAGACATCAGTTTCTTACATTTGCCCTTGTATGGGGTGTTATCTTTCATCTAAACCAAATCACCAATAGAAAAATTAGACTCGTTAATATAAGAATCATATTTTTCTTTGGATTTTAGTTTAGATTGAATTAAGTTTTCTCGAGCTACTGCGTTTATTTGCTGCAATTTGGTTTTGAATTCACTGCTAAAAGTTTCATAAGTATTTTGTATTTTAGGTTCTTTATTTATAAAAGCAGGCAAATCAACTTTACGCCCAAATACAAGCTCAAAAAGTGTAAATTTTGTGGAACAATGTGGTGTTGTGTTGTGAACAAAAACAGCGTAATTTATCCATGTATTGTCAATTTTTAAAAGTTTGCACACATCCTTAAACACGGCACTCATGAAATTTGTACCTTGGTCCGTCTGTGGTCTTGGTATACCAAACCTAAGAAAATTTCATTAACAAAAGCCTTGGCTATGGTTTTGGCTTCTTGGTTTGATATCGGTATAGCCCCTGCAAACTTTGTTAAATCATCATTGAATGTTAACATGTAATTTTATACTCGTTATTCGAGAATAAAATAAAAAAACTTTATTTCTTAAAATTACAATAAAATATATAAAATAACTGAATTTTACAATATAATTATATAAATGAACTGGTGTAAGTATTGGCAAAGATCATCCTCTTCGAGTGTAGAGATCTTGCTACTTATATAGTTAAAAATATGCTTTATCAGCAAGGAGGATCTTGTAGCTAGATATAAGCTATGTCAGCGGGATGGATCCCGTAACTCCTCCGGCCCTAGATGAAAAACCTCGGGGTGCAGGTTGGTGGTTGGTTGTGGCCTTCTTGTTCTTGGGGTGTCTCTACTTCTGGAGTGACTTGTAATTTCTTCTTGTTGGTTCTGTTTCTGTAACACTTGAGCAAAACATAAATAATAATATTTGTTGAGGTTGTTGAATATATAGTGACTGATATAATATTGCTGTTCTTTATTCCTGTATTTCTTGCGTAGATTTTGTTAATTTGGTTTTGCTCTTGTTGAATTCTGGATAATTCATTCACTTGGATTGATTTGATTTCTATTGGTTCTGGTAGTTTTGTATTTGTATAATTTCAATCAATTCTTGGTAAAATTAGTGCTTTTCCTTCTATAGACGACTCTTGATTGTAATAGTTTTTCTTGTCAATGCTGAATTTACATAAGTGTGGGAGTTTTAAAAGAAAAATTCCTTTAATAAACTTAGTTTCTTCTTGATGATTGCAAATCATATCGATTCTTTATTGTGTGCTTAGTAAAAGAATATAGTGTGCGTTATTTATTTTCTCTATAATATTGTGTGTAATGTTGACTTGAATTTCATTGCATGTTTTGATGTGAGTGTTATCTAGTTGTAATAATTTTATGATACATTCTTCGTCGTTTGATAATATGTGTCTAATATTGCAAAAATATTTTTCTGAAACTTCTTTGCAATTTGTATCGTCAAATTGATAGTTATTGTTGCCAAATGTAAGGAAAGGTTTTGGTGGAATAATGACTCTATTTTCTGTATATGGAATTGGGTATAATTTATAGTGTTTAAAGGTTTCAGGTAAAGTGATTGGAAATTTGATAAGAAAAACAATTTTTTCGTCTGTGTAATAATATTGAATATTAAGTAATTTATAATATTTGTGAAGATTACTATCGTCTATGGGAAATGGTAATGATTCTACATTGTATAAATTCTTTACAGTATTAATCATAAAATTCAAATCATCTAATTTAATTACTGAGTTATGAACTAAATTCATCTTAGCTAAATCTAATGATATTTCTAAATCGTTTAAAATATTTGCTAAAATAACTAAACTATAATTAATTTGTTCTAAACTATCTTTAGCTATAAAATATTCATTATGGCTAAAACTGCCATATTTCAGGTAATCGTTAATATCGTTCAATTTCTTATTTAGTATTTGATCATTTTCTCTAATGTTAATTAATGTTTCGTTAAAATATTTAATTAATTTGTTATTTAAAGTCATTTGCTTATTCAAAGTTTTTGCATAATTTTCATCATTAATTTCTAAAATGCGTATTGCTTCTTCATACCTTTTGGCGTCTTGTGAGTCTAAATTTCCAGTAATTTCTTTAATAATGGTACCTAATCCGTTAATTAAACCTCTTTTAATACTTCTAACCGGTCTAATAATATTATATTTATCTCAAATAATCGTTATGTTTATTATTTAAAATAGATAAAAGTGTATCAAAATCTGTAACCAAATTAGTAATCTGTTGTTTAATCAAATCTGTATTAACATAATGAATAAAAATATGATATTTTTCGATTAACTTTGCATTTCCTAATTCAAAAGGTAAAATTCTAGTTGTATTTAATTCTTGAAGAAAAATTTGATCACTGTTTGCTGCTAGTACTAGGTGTAATATCATTAGTTGAAACAATAACATCTTGTTCACGTGGGATTTGCTGAGTATTAGTTTTTGGGCGTTTGAGTTTTTGTTTGTGTATAGTAATATTCTTGTCAGTAAGAATTGTATTTCCTAGATCTTTCTGTACTTGTATCTGTTTGTAACGTGAAGCGGTTTTGTCTCGCGGGTTTGATTTTAAATATGCACGTGTGTTTTCGTCGTATTGCAAAGGATCATGTCTTGTTTCGTTATGTTTCGATATTGTTTTGTCTTTGTTGCTATAATTCTTTTCAAAAAATTTCTCATACATTAACTTTGTTCGTTGTTTGTGGTCTTCTAAATAATTTGTCAGTATTTCGGTTTCTAGGTCTATGTCAAAAGGGGATCTCGTAGAGAGATGACCTGAAATAATGTCGAAAGGTTTCAATTTTGTTACTGAATGTATAGAGTTATTGTAACCATTTATAGCATAAGGCATAATGTCAAGGATACTAAGGTTATTATTTCCGCGTTTGAGGATACGTATGTGTTCAAGGATAGTAGAATGAAATCTTTCGATGGCTCCGTTTGAGTTCGGATGTAAAGGTATATAACCCCTTTACGTTACGTGTATGTTAATTTTATGAATTTTCAAATATTCTTGTAATGCTGATGATTTCAAATCAGGACCGTTGTCCATTATTAGAGTATCAGGAACACCAAAATGAGAAATAAACAACATTAAAACTCTAACTATGTTTTGTGTTACGTTAGAAGCAATAGGATATGCTTGTGCAAATTTAGAAAATGTGTCAATGATAGTGACGAATTTTTGTTTATTAATTGTAAGGATATCTAAATGTAATATTTGAAATGGTTTCGAAGCTATTGGTGAAATACAAAATTTTTGTTTTGGTGGATGTCTGTCATATTTTTCAGTGGAACATAAAATACAATTATTAATATAAGTATACTAACATCGTTACGAACTGTTGGCCAATAATATTTTTGTCTAATTCTGGACTCATTTTCATTGATTCCTCGATGATTAGAACAATCTTCATGAATAGTTTTAACTATTAAATTTTGTTTGTTAGGATCAATAACATCTTCCTTAAAATTATTACATATAACTAATTTAAACGCTGAATAAGAAAAATTAGAAGTTAATACGTTTGTAATGTCGGCAATATATTCGCTATCGTCAACATACAACGCAAAAGACTTATTACTAGTGGTAAATTCTTTAAAAACGTTAATTAATTCTTTCGATATTTCATTTCTGTTTATTTCAACAATTAATCTATTTTTATTAAATATTTTTTGTGTCTTAGGCCTACTTGAAAGTGAATCAACAATTTTAATAATAATTTGATTTTCATAATAGTTAATTGGTTTTGAGGAGATAGGTATTTCTAGAATAGGATTTTCATGTGAGGTATGAATAGTAGCATTGTCTTCTACATTAATATCATCTACCATTTGTTCTGTAAGTATGCCATTTACTATTGAATCTAGTTCTTCAACATTTGGTAACTCAGAAATTTCGGCTTGCGCTATAATTGACTGTAAATCTGTATCAAAATCTATAATTTCGAGAAAGTGCGTCTGCGTTTGTATTTAAAGAACCCTTTTTATAACAAATTTCATAGTCATATTCTTCTAATTGCAACCTCCATCTAAGCAATCTAGTATTTGCATTTTTTAATGAAAACAACCAAGATAAAGGTTTATGATCGGTAATAATTTTAAATTTAGTTCCATATAAATAAGGTCTGAAATGTCTGACGGCCCAAACTATAGCTAGAAGTTCGCTTTCTACGGTACTATAATTTATTTCGGAATCATTTAATGTTCTTGAAGCATATGCGATCGGTTTGTCTTTTCCTATTTCACCTTGTGATAAAACAGCACCAATAGCAAATTGGCTAGCGTCAGTTGTTAAGATAAAAGGTTTGAAAAAATCAGGGTATTGTAAGATAGGATCATTAATTAACAAATTTTTACAAGTTTCGAAACATTGAATGTATTCAGGATTCAAATCAATTTTTACATCTTTTTTCAAACATTTGGTAAGCGGTTTGGTTAATTTAGCAAAGTCTTTTATAAATCGTCTGTAATAGCCTAATAGTCCAAGGAAGCCTTTTATTTGTTTTGGAGTCTTAGGTATGGGAAAATTTATAATGGCTTGAATTTTGTCAGGATTGGGTTTAATTCCGTCTGGTGTAATAATATGGCCTAAAAATGCTGTTTCTTTCTTGAGAAATTCGGATTTGTCTGGTTGAATTTTGAAGTTGGTTTCCCGAAGTCTTTTAAAATTTTTAGTTAAACTATCTATATGTTCATTAAGTGAAACTGAATAAATTATTATGTCATCAAGATAAACTAAACAAATTTTTCCAATGTAATCTCTAAGAATATTATTTATTACGCGTTGAAATGTGGCTGGGGAGTTCTTTAAACCGAAAGGCATGCGGAAAAATTCGTAATGTCCGTCATCTGTACTGAAAACTGTTTTTTCAATGTCCTTTTCGTGCATTTTGATTTGGTGAAAACCTGATGCTAAATCGATTATTGAAAAATAATAACATCTGCCTAGTTTGTCTAAAACGTCTGAAATATTTGGGAGAGGGTATTTGTCATCTATTGTTTTGTCATTAATTTTGCGGTAATCAACAACTATTCTCCATTTTCGTTTTCCGGAGGCGTCTAATTTTTTGGGAACAATCCAAATGGGAGAGGACCAGGGTGAATTACTATGTCTAATTATTTGTTGGTTAAGCATTTCGTCAATTTGGCGTCGGACTTCTTCTTTGTGAACTATTGGATATCTATAAGATTTGGTATAGACAGGAATTTCGTCTGTTGTACGTATTGTATGTTTGACTTGGTTTGTAAATGTAAGTTTGTCATTCGGTTTGTGAAAAGTGTCTTTGTATTTTTTGCAAATTTTTAAAATAGCGTGTTTTTCTTCGGAATTCATATGGTCTGTCCGTATTAAATTTTCGATGTCTGAAAAATCTATTTTCGAATCAATTTGGTCTGTACAAAAGTTATAGAATTCAATTTCATTGGTCAGTTCTGCGTTTAAAGGTTTAGTCAGTGTTAGGTTAACTTCGTTTTCTGAAAGATTATGAATTTCGACTATAGCTTCATTGTTTTTTGCCAAAGTTACAGTATCGGGAATGAAACAATTTGGAAAATTTTGCTCTGTGATTA
This sequence comes from Ctenocephalides felis, assembly GCF_003426905.1. Classification (NCBI taxonomy): domain Eukaryota; kingdom Metazoa; phylum Arthropoda; class Insecta; order Siphonaptera; family Pulicidae; genus Ctenocephalides; species Ctenocephalides felis. Next base: position 69,254,600 of record NW_020536999.1, on the reverse strand, counting down.
AAATTTCGCCTTCTTTAATGTTAACGGGAATTTTGCATTTTTTTATACATCTCTCTGGGATTTTTTAATTAAAAAGAATTTTTTCTGGACTTTTCAAATAATGTAAATTTAAATTAGTATTAGGTAATACTAACAATTCATTATTTAAATCAATGAGCGCCTTCAATTTTTTTAGATTATCAATTCCTAATAATCCATTGAAGGTTTCGTAAAATTTGAAAAGATGGAATGAAAGAATTTCATTATTTTGGAATTCATTGAAGTTTGGGATGTTGCATGCAAAATTTTCTGTGTGTGTTGATAGAGCTGTTTTTATTGTACAGGGGTCAGAATAAATAAAAATTTTGAAATATCTATTAACAATCTCTGGGCAGATAAATGATTTTGTTGAGCCTGAATCAATTAAAATTTTTAGGTCTGGATTACTTATTTGAATATAAGGAAGAGAATAATTTTGAAAACTGTGAAATTCAACTATGTTTGATTTTGTCGTTGTTCGTCCGTTTGAAAATCCACATGTGGTTCGTCAGAGTATGAATCTTATTTTGAATCAATGTTTTCTAAATTGTAGAGTCTGTTATGTTGTCGTCGTTTGTTATTTGCGGAATTAATAGTTGATACGTCACTCATAGGTGTCCAGTCAGATCCTTCTGTTGTATTGTCTGTTTGATTTGGAAATGGGAAATTTTGTTGGTTAGGTCGTAATGGTTGTTGAGTCATTTCCTTTGCCTGAAAGTTATTTGATTGGAAACTATTTGGTTGGAAGTTATTTGTTTGGAAATTATTTGGTTGGGACATTTGTGGATTATAAAAATGTGGTTGGAAATGATGCTGTCTCATATAATTTGGAATTGCCGTATTTAAATTTTTAGGAAGTGCAAAATTGGAGCCGTTTTTCTGATAACTTTGTGGTTTACTATTTCTTTTACTATTGTATCTAAAGTGGTCTGAGTCATTTCTAACACAACTAACATAGTCGTCTTTTTCTATAATCCTTAAAGCTTCTTCTAATGACGAAACGTTACGACTTCTGAGAAATGAACTGTATGGCTGTTTAACGTGTGCTATGAATACGACCAAGGCACTTTTTTGGAAGTTGTTGCATCTATCTAGGATGATTTCTTTGTTTGTAAGGTGTAAGTATATATAATTATTATAAATTGTAATCAAATTTTGAAATCTTTCAAAGAACTGATAAACTGTTTCATTTGGAAATTGTCTCATATGATGGAGATCAAAAGTTAAAGATATATCATCTCTACGGTCTGAAAATTTTGATATTAGTACCCTAACTATATCATCTATTTCTCTAGCATTGGCAATTTCTATCGCATATTTAGCATTGTCATATAGTTTCGAAAGAACCGCGCTTCTAATAATTTCGTTCTGTATACATGTCGGGTTACTACTGTCATGATACCTATTCTTGATTTCCCTAACTCTTGAAATAAATGAATTTAGTTCTGCGGGGTTACCGCCAAATTTTGGAATAGTGTCGATCAATATATGATCAAATTTGGGAATGTTTTGAAGGGACATATTTGCTAATGAGTTTGCTAAGTTCTCTATAAAATCAATACCACTTTCCATAAACTAATTCGCGTACGTGGAATTATGTTTCAATGGAATACAAAAATAAAATAAACTTGTATATATATTATTTAATCAATTGATTAATTAAGAAAAATTTAAACTGTAAAAATTGCTTTCTTATCTCCAGCGATTGAAGGATAAGGGAGGATGGCAATTTTACTATCAATTACAATTTTTCACTCTCCAGTTCAGGATGTTTCGGCGAATTTCCTCTTCGCACTTTTTTACACAATATATTTTTCCACTTGAATATTAATTACTATGTTGCACTTTTGCACACTATGAATTACAATCACCTTTGAATTGATTGGAAATTCTGCGATAGACCTTTCCGAATTCAATCCGATCGATTTTTCTATCACTTTTACTAATTATTGGTTCCGAATTCTAAATGATTGAAATCAATGGATATCTGCGATAGACGATCCCGAATTCAATCCTACCGACTGCGCCAATTTTATACTTGTTATTCGAGAATAAAATAAAAAAAACTTTATTTCTTAAAATTACAATAAAATAACTGAATTTTACAATATAATGATATAATGAATTATAATTATATAACTGAACTGGTGTAAGTACTGGCAAAGATTATCCTCCTCGAATGTAGAGATCTTGCTACTTATATAGTTAAAAATATGCTTTATCAGCGAGGAGGATCTTGTGGCTAGATATAAGCTATGTCAGCGGGATGGATCCCGTAACTCCCTGCAAACTTTGTTAAATCATCAATAAAAGTTAATTGATGTTGTATTTACTTTCATTGTTGGAAACAGGGTATGGACCACATATGTCAAGACTAATCTTTTCAAAAGGATATGTAGAAGTTGTAGTTATTAACATTGTTTTCCTTGTCGTTTTGGAAGCCTTGCTTAGTTGTCATTTTTCGCATTTATTTATAAATTTTTCTATGTCATTCCTCATATTAGGCCATAAATACGATTCTCGGATTTTGCTGTAAGTCTTATCTATACCTTGATGTCCACCTAAAGTATGATTGTTGTGAAAATTCTCTAAAATAGAATTAATTTTTTTCTGGGTTAGATTAGTCTTAACAAAATCTTATTAAAATTTATTTTAACATCAGTATCTTTGAAAAGAAACCTAAAAGTTATTAAAATTTTCTCAACCTTTAAATGCTTATAGTCGTTTAATATTACGGGATTGGCAGCATGTAATTCCTTCATACCATTGGATTCTACGAGGCATTTTAGAGAACTCATAGATTCAAACATGTCCTTCAAATGAACCTTTGCATGCTCCTTATGTGTTATTAAATAAATATAGTTATGTCCATCCTCCATTGCTTGTATAGTTGAATGAGTTGTTGTGTCCCTTGTAAAAACATTTATCCGTTGAGGAACGAAAATGACTCAAGGTATGGATTTTAGGTATTAATATTGTCGTTACTCTCTACTACGTGATCGTTAATTATGCAATTATTATTTCTGTTTGAACCGGACATCAAAGTCGTATTCATCCATCGCAAGTTTCCACCGAATATGCCTAGCGCTAGGCTCCTTACAATTGTAGAGATATGTTAGCGGCTGGTGATCTGTATAAATCAGAAATTTGTGTCCGTACAAGTATCGTCTGAATTGTCGTACACTCCAAATAATGGATAACAATTCCTTATCAATTGTGGCATAGTTCTTTTCATGTTTGTTGAGTTGTCGGGATGCTAAAGCCACTGACCTCTCTCCAGTGGACCCTTCTTGCGCTAACACTGCTCCAATTGCCCCGCCGCTAGCATCGGTTGTCAAAATGAATGGTTTTTCAAAATCAGGATACTGTAGTGTGGGTGCACTAGAAATTGCAATCTTGATATTGCATTGAATGATATTTCCTCTCGAGGACCCCATTTCCATGGCTCATTTTTTCTTAATAATATTTTCAATGGATTTGCAATTTTTGCAAAATCTTTAATAAACTTCTTGTAATAACCGACTAATCCTGAAAACATTTTTGTTTCTTTGAGGTTTTTAGGAGCAAGAAAGTCTTGGACAGCCGTTACCTTTTCAGGATAGGTTGTGGCGCCTTTTTCTGTTATAACATGGCCAAGATACGTCAACTCACGCCTCAGAAACTCACATTTTATTGGCTGGAATTTGATATTATAGCTGCGCAACTATTCCAGAATATTACGCAGGCGAGAATTATGTTCATGGAGAGTCCTACCATAAATGATAATATCATTCATGTACACTAATCCTTTGAATCCTTCAAAACCAGCCAAAACCATGTTAGTCAATCTCTGTAACGTGCTAGAAGCATTTTTAAGACCAAATGGCATACGTTTGTATTGAAACTTTTTCCCTACAGCTTCAAAGGCTCTCTTCATCCGATCCTTCTCGTCTAATTTGAACCTGATGGAATCCGCTGGCTAAATCTAGAATGGAAAAAAACTACAACTTTCTAGTTGGTCCAAAATTTCGGCTGTATTTGGTAGAGAATAAGTGTCGCTGACTGTGATTTTATTCAGTTTCCTAAAGTCGACACAGGCACGCCATCTCCTGTTACCATCTAAGTCTTGCTTCTTTGGAACAACCAGAAGCGGAAAATTCCATGGGCTGTCGGAAGCTTCAATTATATCGTTTTTGAGCAAATCATCCGCTTGACTTTTGATTTCAATCTGCTGGGCCTGAATAAGCCTATATTGTTTTATATAAATAGGTTTTGCATCATTAGTAGTAATAGAATGCTTTATTGAACTAGTACAAGTTAGTTTATCACCCTCCAGATAAAATAAATTGTTGAAGTCTTCACAAATTTTTAATATTGATTCCTTTTTCTCATAATTTATGTGATCGGTTCTAATACAATTTTTAACGCGTTTTATCCGGTCATAATCGCAATTCATATTACTTTTATTTAGTTTTAATATTTGATAATCGTCAAATATACCGGATACAGATTCGGTAAAAATAATTCATCAGTAATTGTTACTCCCTTTTAGCTTTTAATATCTGAATGAAAAGTCTTTTATTAGAAAGTTTTAAAATACAATAATCAACATAAACTCCCTCTAGGATTTCAGCAGATTCGCAAAATAAATTGCCTACTCTATTTGTTACAAAAGAAACAATCTTTTCTGTCCTAGCAGGAATTACATGTGCTTTGTCATCAACTTGAAGAGTACTCTCACCTATCTTACGGTCAAACGAGCATTCATTGCCCTTACGACTACTACATAGGGATTCTACTTCCCTAGTATGGTCCTTTATTAAGTTTCCCTAAAAATTTATCGGCACATTCTGAAGTGTGGGAACCTGAAATAAGAGGACTTGCAGGCACATTGTTGGCAACCGTGTTGGCAATAGACCGCTCGAAAGCGAGGTTACTAACTTTATTCACATTTGTAGAAATATTCGCGATATTCAGAGAATGATTATATTTAGCTGTTGACGATGACTCTTTGATCTTCTCAACTTCAATCATATGAAGTATTGAATCTGTTGTTATGTAACAACATGAATCATACGTGCTCTATGCCATACATTCAAAGTCCAAGATCACTGCAAGGGCAGAGAAGTTTTCCAGAACGCGCTACTTCCAGGATATTCTCACGTACGCTTTGCAATAAATAGAGTGAGAGCCTATACCAGAATAAAGTGCTCACCATTCCGAAGAAATTACTACCAGCGTTATTATTTTATATTACAACTTACTGCTCCGCCCACGACACCAGACCAGAAGTTGAGAGGATTCTACACACTATTGGGAAGATTGGACCCAGAAGGCTACAACTGGCTCTACTATCTGGAACTTACCAGTAACGGCTTGGACCAAAGAGTGGACAATCGGTATCCTGGGGACAGTGTGGAACAACAGAGCAACTCCCAACCAACAACTAAATCATCTCCAACAAACACCCCCATATCATTTCATGGTGTCAAGCGATGGTTTTACCTTGTGGTGAAGTGCAGTGTTGAGTGTGCTGTGAGTGTCGAGTGAAGCTGAGTAACAGAAATTTCGCATCCGGCGCTGCAGCATCAGCTGACAACCAGCAGGATCAAGACTGGCACAAGGTACCCAAGGCAATAAAGGTGGCGGTATACCAAAAAACACCGTGAGAAAGGCGACTCTACGCAGAGGGACAAGGACATACTCTCCCCAAGTAAGTGAACCACTTTCTATTGCTCTGAATTTTTTTTTGGACAACCTACAACCCCGGAAAGATGACGACCAGTTCACCAAGAAGAACGTCGATTTTCGCACATAGAATAGATAATTTAACATTAACTGACAATGACCTTAGTATTAATAAAGATGCCATAAATTTAGCTTTTCAACAAATACCTAAATTTGATGGTAAACCAACTGAATTAAATAGGTTTATTTATAATGTTGAAAACTGTAGGCAGGGTTTGAATGCAGCATCTTATGTGGAACTCCATAAAATGACGCTCAATAAGTTAGAAGGGGCAAATTTTCAATATATTAGGAGATCGGATGTTGCTAGTTGGTTAGAACTTAAAAATCTTTTCATAGATAGGTTTGGCGAAAGGAGATCCATGGCCGAACTGCAGGTAGAGCTGGCAAATCTGAGACAATATCCTGGGGAAAATGTAAGGACTTTTTCAAATAAAATAGAAAGGTTACTTGGGCTCATGTACGACCAAAGTATTTTGCTAGACAACACAAAAGCTACAATACGCGAGACTGCTCATAACGAGTTGGCTCTGACGGTATTTATAGACGGCCTTAGGCCAGATATTAGGATGCCGGTTAGGGCCGCAAGAAGCAATTTCAATGGCACTTCAGGAGGAGCAGAATCTGGAGCGGTCAAAACATCAAGAAAAGAAAGCAAAGATGGGCTTACCTGCTTCGGACGGTTTTAGAAGACATTCCAATCAATTTTGCAAGCAAAGTCGAATCCCGGGACACCACATTTGCAACTGCAGGAGGAGGACCATGTTTGACGTAGACAGACCGGCCAGGGAATCTCAGACCAATAGACAAAGCGAGCACCACCATCCTGAGTCAGCACCACGACCTCCCACTCCCGGAACATCTTCAGCAAATCGTGTGTCGAACGGACCAAGACCAAAAAACGAATAGACGCCAGGGGTATATGTGACCAAGATTACGCCTGCGCGGATACGGTATATACAGTCTCCCGTAGAAATTTTGTAGATAGCAACTTAATATAGGTGATAGAAAATGCATGCTCATTATAGATTCAGCAAGTGATGTGTCGATAATTAAACATAATATTTGCTTACCCCAATGTATCCAAACTGAGGATGTGTCACGATTAAGAGGAATTGCAGGCGAATACGTGTACATACAAAGTTCAACATTATTAAATTTTAAACTTGGTGATGTTGACTTTGAACACAAATTCACTGTAATACGCGATAACGTTGACGTTTACGCAGACGGTATAATGGGGTTAGACTTTCTTTTAAAACATAAAGCCCAACTAAATTTTTTCTCTAACACGTTCACATTAACGACTGATAACAGACTAATTACTGTTTCACTGGGCAACATAACAAACATCTGCACGACATCATTTCGCTGACTCTACAGAAACCACGCGCTGGATGAGCGCATTGTAAATAAACAAAAATCTAAGCGCAAACGTTTGAGGAAATTAAATTTGAAAATAAATTCTATAAATCTTAGTGAGGGGAATAAGTCATCAGAGCCAGCTAATACATAGGGCACAGGTAGCAGTACTGAAAACGTAGGTGACTCAGTTTGCGACAAGGAGTATCCTAGCATGAGTAGGAACGCTTCTGTGACTCTTGATTATACAATTTATAATTCGACTTTAAATGCCGTATCGAGACGAAATGCTCGGAGAATTTCAATATGGCTAATGCCAATATTCAGATAAAAATGACTGCAGATAGTCCACTTGATTCAGATTGCCTAAAGATAAGTTAGAATTTAATAAAGGGGCTTCTGTTGAAACTGCAAGGAACCATAATAGGGTATTGACACCCGATAATAGTCGTCATAGAGATAGCAAATCCTTGACTGACAATGCAGCTGGAAATATTAGTAATGTCCTCCTAGGACAGAAACGACAGTTTCCTTCACTACAGACAGGGTAGACGATCTAATTTGCATAGCTGATGAGATCTTGGAAGGAGTCTATGTTGCTAACTGCATTTTAAAACCCTTCAATAATAAATTTTATATAAGTTATTATGAAGTAAAAATAAATAGTAACTTTAATTTTTCGAATTTGCACGCGCTTAAGGATTTTCAGATTTTCAAAATAGATAAACACAAAGTAGATTGTGATTATGATCGTATTAAGAAAGTAAAGGATAACATTCGTACCGATCACATGAATTCTCAAGAAAAGGAGTCTATATTAAGCATTTGTGAGGACTTTTATGATTTGTTTTATTTAAATGATGACAAATTAACTTATACCACTACTATAAAACATTCTATTATCACAAATTCCGAGAAACCAATTTATTTAAAGCAGTATTAACTCCCCCATGCTCAGCAAGCAGAGATTTAAGGGCAAGTAGATGATATGCTGCAAAATGATATTATTGAACAATCTGACAGTCCGTGGAACTTCCCACTATTAGTTGTTCCTAAGAAGGTGGATGTAGATGGTAACAGGAGATGGCGCATCTGTGTCGACTTCAGAAAATTGAATGAAAACACAGTCAGCGACACTTATCCATTACCGAATATAACCGAGATCTTGGATCAACTGGGTCAATCTAGTTTCTTTTCGACATTAGATTTGGCTAGTGCGTTCCATCAAATTGAATTAGACCAAAAGGATCGAGCAAAAACAGCCTTTTCGGCTTGTGGGAAAAAATTGCAGTATAAACGCATGCCATTTGGGCTCAAAAATGCTCCAAGAACTCTCCAACGCTTAACAAATTTAGTTTTGGCTGGTGTGGAAGGATTTAAGGTTCTTGTGTACATGGACGATATAATCGTATACAGTAAGACGCTCCATGAACACAATTCCCGGTTGCGTGCTGTTCTTCAGCAGCTACGTAACCACAACCTGAAGCTTCAGCCTATAAAATGTGAATTTTTAAGGCGAGAGTTGACATATTTGGGCTTACATTATAACTGAAAAGGGCGTCACGCCTGATCCTAAAAAGTTACAGGCAGTACAGGATTTCGCAGCGCCAAAGAACTCAAGAAAAATAAAAATGTTTCTAGGTCTCGTCGGATATTACAGAAAATTTATAAAAGATTTCGCTAAAATAGCAAATTCTTTAAATATATTGTTGAGGAAGAATGAACCGTGGAATTGGGACCCAAACAGGTGGTAGCGTTTAACGAACTTAAGAAATCCATTTTCAAAGCTCCAGTGCTACAATATCCTGACTTCGAGAAAACTTTTATTCTGACGACGGATGCGAGTGGAGAGGCGATCGGAGCAGTCTTAGCACAGGAAGGACCTGCAGAAGAGTTACCAGTGGCTTATGCATCCAGACAGCTCAACAAACATGAAAGGAACTACGCCATTACAGACAAGGAACTATTGGCCATAATATGGAGCGATCAAGAGTTTCGACCTTATTTGTATGGACACAAATTATTAATTTACACCGACCATCAGCCGCTGACTCATCTTTACAACTGCAAGGAGCCTACGGCTAGACACATCCTATGGAAGTTGGCCATGGACGAATATGACAATATGACTTTGACGTGAAATTCAAGCCAGGAAAAGCCAACGTCGTAGCGGACTGTCTCTCCAGATACGGCATAGCAATCATACTAAAAATATTGAAGAAAAGTTAGTGCTTATGCTCATGAGAGGATATGAGAAGTTCGTACATTTCAAGAACAATAGTCAAATTATCAACCATAATGTCATCGAGACCAGAGATAACATCAACACCGGACTTAAGACGATACCTAGGGTTATATTCATCCCTAAGAGAAGAGCTGATTTCACTCGGATCACGGATTGCCACTCAGCAATGCAAACTACGGAAAATGGCTGTAAATATATTTATTTAATAACGCATGGAGAAAACAAAAAAATTAAACTAAAAACATATTTCAATGCATACAGTCTCTTAAAAACCTCGTTGAGTCCAATAACATGGAGGAGCTACATGTAGCTAATCCTGTAAAATTGACAGAATATCAGGATATCAAGGCAGAAAAAATTCTAATTAATTTCAGATTTATATTTAAGGACACAAATGCTAAAATAAAATTCTATTATGATTTTATAAAGACAAATCTAAGTGATAAAGAAATCAATGATATTTTAGAGAAATTCCACAGTAATCTAGCAGCAGGAGGTCATCTAGGCATAGGCAAAACATACAGCAAGATTAAAGAATTTTTCCTTTGGCCAAATATGAAAAATGACATAGAGAAGTTCATTAATAAATGTGAAAAATGTCAAAGGAATAAGGCATCAAAATATACAAAGGAACCTATGTTAATAACGACAACTGCTGCCTACCCATTCGAGAAGATAAGCTTAGACATTTGTGGTCCTTATTCAGCCTCTAATGATAACAATAAGTATTTGCTGACCTTTATCGACGACTTGACGAAGTTTGCGGGTGCCATACCAATACCGAACCAAGAAGCGAAAACAATAGCCAGGGGGCATTCATATAACAATTAAGAAATTTAATAACTAATGACGTACCAAATCTAGATAAGAAATTGAGATTTTCCTGTGATATAGTACAACGAGACATATTATCAATTTATAATATTGCTAAGGTTAACATTTATAATTTTAACAATAAATTAAATTTTAAAATCAATGTTCCATTAATTCCAAAAAATGATTTTTAGTTTTATAAAATAACCACTATCCCAAAACACATTGGTTCTAATAATTTTCTTTTTATTTCGCATAAATTTCCATACATCATGAAAGATAGAGATATGGTTCATTATGTTTTATTTAATGATGATGATATTAATAAATTCATAACAGTAAGTAATAATAAATTTATATGGGAGTTAAGGAAACCCATTTCTTATCTTAAACAGGGAGAAGATTGCGAGAGTGTGATGTTTTTATGTAAAGAACAAATTCCGGATACTTGCGAGACTACAGACTTTCTACCGAAGGCGCTTGGGGTTTTGTCTGTCCCGCGCAGGAGGAGTTAAGGATTTCTTGTAGAAATACGAGAGATACCTTGAAGATCTCTGGCACTGGATTGATAAACATCACTGACGGCTGTAAAATTATTAGTAACAACATTCTAAGTAAAAGTAGAGCAAGAATACAGAATAGTATTTCAACATCCTTTATGAGCGCGATAAATGTAAACAGAATTGACCCGGAAAATGAAAACGTCACACTCAAAGCAATTCCGAAACATCATAAATTCTTTAAAATTATTATAGGCGACAACATTTTGAAACAATATTCGAAAAACATAAATGAAATGCAGTCCGAAATAGGACAGGTAATTACGTAAACACCGACACAATCAGTGAACGCATATCTGATTGGCGGAATTGTAGCATTTCTTATCGCTTGCATAATGTTTCTCGCGTATATGTCCTACATACGTCCACAAAGCCAAAACATGGATTCCCACGAGTTGCGAAATTTGAGCGTTTGATCGGAGTTTTCAACAGTGCATTTCCATCAATATTTAGAGCAATAGAATAATTGTAACTAATTGCTGTTATAACATTTTGCTGATAATCAAAACTCATTTTTGATATTCAATATCTGAATAATTACGACGGGCATGTAAAAAAAAAGGTTCCCAACGCTGTACACTCGCTAGGGGAATACTAGGGGAAATCCGACAACACTATTTTCATTGTTGATCCTTGCCACTTCATTCCAACTACCCGGAAGATCACTGCAAAGCTTAGTGCCAATCTAACAGCCATTCGCGATTAAGCGCGCAATCGCCGTCACCGCCAGGTGTAAAATCCGTTCTATCATTCGATTTTTAAACGCGAAGAAGCTTACACCTGTTAATATTCATAGACAGTTGGTAGAAGTTTATGGCAAAACTTGCACCAGCGTCCAGCACATCCTCAAATGGTGCAGGAAGTTCTCCGAAGGACGCACAGACCTTCACGACGTGCAAAGGAGCGAGAGGCCATGGTGTTTTGGGACCAAAAAGGTGTCTTGCTCACCGAGTTTATGCCTAAAGGGTCCACTATAAATTCGGACAGGTACTGCGAGACACTAACAAAACTCAAAAGAGCCATCCAAAATCGCCGGAGAAGAAGACCGAGCAAGGGCGTGGCGGCGGAGTTCTTCGAAGCGGGTTTTCAGAAGTGGAAATCTCCTCAGAAAAAATACGTTGAAAGATCTGGCGACTATGTAGAAAAATAGTTTGAAATACAAGCTTTCCGATGGTATACACATTTATTGCAATAAAAAATGCCTAAACCGTGAAAAAAATGTGGGAACCTTATTTTTTACATGACCCTCACCCTCGTATGATATTGTATATTATACTTACAAAATAATGTTATTGAACTTTGGAAATCACATGTGCAGCAGAATGTTATAGCGAAATTAGATGCATAATTTACATACTACCAATGTTATAAAATCTTACTTTTTCTTATTTTTTTTGTACAATATTCTCCAACATTATTATCAGTATCAAATTTTATAAATGGCATTATACAAGTGATTATACTTGATAAAATTAGCTTAAGTAAAGTCTTACTATTGTATTTTATTAGAATTTTAATTATTAGCATAAAAAATGTCTTACTACTATTTTAATATTGTATTCATTTTTTTCTTTCCTTCCCCTCAAAGCAATTATTTATCAGAAATAGCAATATTAGATTAATAAATCAAGTTCAATTAAAGCCATTGCTATTATAGAATTTTAAATAGTTTTAAATTATGTAGTAAAAACAATTATATCAGTAATAAGACAATGACAAACTGTTTTATCAATATTATTTTGTTAGTTTGATACATTAATATAAAAATCAAAAATATGTCATTATTATTTTATTTTTCCCTTTAGGGGTGACGTGTTAAGTAATAACATGAATTATACGTGCTCTATGCCATACATTCAAAGTCCAAGATCAATGCAAGGGCATAGAAGTTTTCCAAAACGCGCCACTTCCGGGATATTCTTACGTACTCTTTGCAATAAAAAGAGTAAGATTTCGTATTGTAATTTAGAGTATGTCTCAACACGAATTTATGTCAATTTGTGATTTGAAAGTATAATTAAAGATCTAAATAAAGTGACAGTCAAATTAAATTCAGTGTTTCAATTAAACTTTGCGTAAAGAACTCTTTCAGCCTATACCTAATAAAGTGCTCGCGGTTCCGAGAAGACTTCTACCAGTGTTATTATTTTATATTACAACTTACTGCTCCGCCCACGACACCAGGCCAGGAGTTGAGAGGATTCTACACACTATTGACAGGTTGGACCCAGAAAGCTACAACTGGCTTTACTATCGGAAACTTACTATAGTAACGGCGTGGACCAAGGAGTGGACAATCTGTATCCTGGAGAAAGTGTGGAACAACTGAGCAACTCCTAACCAACAACTTATATCATTCCACCAACACCCCATATCATTTCAATATATATATATATATATATATATATATATATATATATATATATATTATTCATCTGTCCTGCGCAATTATAAACAATAATTGTTTTAATTGCGATAGAAACAGTGGTTTGTTATAAAATTGATTTATATAGATCATAAACAATATATTACAGAAACACCTTATTTTATTGTTAGTGACCCAGATATTGTAGTATATAATGGTTGAAGAGTTTTGTAGAAAACTGTATAATCCTAGACACTGTAACGCTAATTTTATCAGACAGTGAATGTCACATACACATTGCATGC
>NW_020536999.1:69181734-69240205 GCF_003426905.1 Ctenocephalides felis | reverse complement strand
TGAATGTCAATTAATGCTTTTCTGGTAGGACTGGCAAACCACTACTAAATATTTGCTGAGAAATATTGAAAAATAATTTTTCTCTGACAAAGATACATAATGATCAAAGATCCAGAGATCCAATATATTTCTGGATAGATAGAGTTGTAACATAAACTAGTTTCTGCAAGACAATATTGGCACAAGAAACAAAATCCAATATTGGTTGATTGCCCTTTAAATATTAAGAAATATTAAAAAAATTATTGAAAATTATACATTGCCAATATTCAATAGTAATAGTATAGTATTCAACTATAAGGTAAGTTTAACATATGGCCTGAAGTAAAATTTATAAATACAGATGATGCCAAAATACGGAATTCAATTTGTGCAGATTTTGAAACGACAAATAACATAGCCAAGCATATACAAGTTCCAGAAATAACATTTTTATTAACTGCCGAACTTATAGAAAAAAAAACGCAATCGAAGTTATTAAAAAAAATCAAATTGAAAACTGTACTGTATTATTATAAAAGTATATATAGTATTATTAACGAATTTTCTAATAAGAATGGTTTAGATACACACACATATCATGGGAAAGAAGTGGTGATTCGTTTTTAACAAAGGCAGGTCCAGCCGTTTCGGAAATACCGAGCAAAATGTGCAAAAAATTGCAGTTTTTGAGAGAACTAAGCATCCGATTTGGATGATAAGTAAATCTTTCTGCTTGTGTTGACAAAACAATTACTTTTGGGAAAAGATTTTTTTTCATTTTTCAATATATATATATATACATATATATAATATATATATATATATATATATATTAAATGGTAGAGACTTGGATTTGTGTATATTTTGTAGAGTTTCGAACTACAAAAAGTAATAAAAAACAAGAAAAGTTTTTTAATAAACAATTTCTTTCTTTATTTATTTATTTACTGTCGACGTTTCGGAACTAGGTACGTTCCATCTTCAGGGTCTTCTTCTGTCAAGAAACATGATCTTGATGAGATTTAGGCAAACAATATGTTTAAGAAAAGAAAATGGATTTTTCTTAATTTATTATTTAAGAATTTTCTTAATTTATTATTTAAGAAAAATTCATTTTCTTAAAGCCATTCATTGCAAGCTCCAATTAATGACGGCGAAGTCAGTTTTCCGTCCGGTTTAACGATTTAAGCAGGCAGGGCTCCACATACTTCGTGGCTTTCTCATCAAATCTGTAGTGATAGTAGCAAACTGATCCACGAGAAGGTGTCCTCGACCTGTGTCGAGGGCCACTTTTCGGTCTTGATCGATTGTGTTCTGATTCCTTTTGATCATTTTTCTGCCTTTCAGTGTTTAACAATGCCCTTAGTTCCTTGAGTTCTTGCACGCATGACATAAGCAGGGTTTCATGGCTGTCCAGTCTCTGTTCCACTGAAGTCTTGTGTGTTGTGGCCATCACATATGATGTGGGCTCACAGTGATCGACCAAAATATCGGCTACTTCCGCCAGGGCTTCCGGGCCAAGATGACGAGAAACTATCAACTGGGGCCGAATGTGATGTGGAAGTCGCTCTGACCACAGTTTAAGGATGATGTCTTCACTGATCTCTCCCTTCGCCAAATCCATCATCTCTCGTAGGAGCATTCGCGTTTGGAGGTCACCAATTATATAGTTTGGTGCTCACTAACTACGGATGCATTTCTTGCTCACGATCAAGTCACATGTATTTCACTTTTTGGCGTGTTTTTATATTATATAGTTTTATTCGTGTTCGGAGGTCACCAATTATATAGTTTGTTGGACTATATATTTACTTTATAAATAATTAAAAACACGATTTGACTTTGATCAATATCTAATCCGATGAGAAAATATGAACATATGAACTTTTCAGATCAGAACAATATTTTATTGACAAGTATAACAAAAGATGATTATGTTTGCTATGATCATTTTCTTGTTTTTTTTTTATTTAATTATTGTCTAGATGTCAGGAGACGCCATAGTCATTTCCACCATTGTAGATCCTAAGTTTGTCGTCTCCTTTCTATTTATATGTTTTCGACATTGGCTAATGTGGTGTCTCTTTCTATTGCAGTATATGCAAGTGACGAATCGATTGTATTTTTTATCAGATCTAATGTTTAAATATTTTTCTTCCTTTGCAGCAATGTTCTTCGCATCCTTCAAATTTTCGGGTTTGGCTGCTTTAACTATAATTTTCAAGTCAAATGATAGGCCTTTAACGAAAACTGCCAAACCCAAGTCACAATATGATGCATATGCTATTTCATTCTGTGTTAAATA
Source organism: Ctenocephalides felis (assembly GCF_003426905.1). Taxonomy (NCBI): domain Eukaryota; kingdom Metazoa; phylum Arthropoda; class Insecta; order Siphonaptera; family Pulicidae; genus Ctenocephalides; species Ctenocephalides felis. The sequence continues at coordinate 69,237,918 of NW_020536999.1, read as the reverse complement.
ACATTCATTATTAATTAACGTAAGCAAATTCTCAACTCTCTCAGCAAATTCCTCAATTGATTCCTCTTTTTTTGTTGTTATTGCTAGCTCGTGATGTAAATCAGTGATTGACATTCTACCTTTAGAACGTTTAATTAGAATATGTTTAATATCATCCCATAACTGATAATCAGCCCGTCTAACGCAATCAAAAGCTGTTTCATTTAATTCACATATAACAATTTTTGATATAAATTTATATGTTTTAAAATCTACATCATCTGGAATTGAGTCTACAGTACTTAAAAATCTGAAAAGGTCATCTGAATTACATGCCAAATTTGGTATAGTGCTAATTGCTAACTGAATTCTAAATTTATTTATTTCTACACTATTTTCTTCACCTTGTCTAGCTCCTACAAAAATGGGTTCCATCTTGAGATATAATTAAATTTCGATTTGCTTACTTGAATCCGATGAGATACTTATGTCCTAGTCGTAGTCTCGCGTTCGTTCTAAAGTTCTTCGGTTGGCGCCACCATCCCTTAGTTTGTGCTGCGAATGATCGTTCGGTTTATCAAGTTGTGGCAGCTATTGAACTCGATGTCTCCATCAGAAAATTCTTCAACGTGCGAGGGAAAAAACCGCTAAGACACCATAAACTGTCCTGGTTGGTTGGTAATATCTTTGGATGTATGTTCTGGATCACCAGTACGACCAGGAATTGTAATGGTATGCTGGACCCTAACGGTTGAATAGTTGTTAAAGGAATATATTTGTGATATGGACTCTCCAAAGTCTACTGGTAGTGTGATAGGCCTTTAGGACAAACAGCAATTTGATAGTAATTTGTAAGCACACTTCTTTCTTTGAATGACACTTTTATTATTCACTATTTTTACAATCAATATTTGTTGATAACCGTTTGGTTATCATATCAGCAAATACATTTTACTGAGTACTATGTCTGACTAACCCTATGCCTGTTTCTGAGTCTGACTCCAAGTTTGACTGCCTGTCTAACTTTTGTCTAACTCTTATATACTAATTTCTGACCGCGTAACCTACAAATAACTAGCAACGCGTTTAGGTATAAAAATATAAAATAAGTATAAAAATAGTAAGAATAAGTATAAAAATATAAAATTATAAGTAAAAGAAGAATAAGAAATTGCAGTGCAATCTGCGTCGATTTTTAGCAGATATCTATGATGAAAAAGCGTTAGTTAACTATGCTCCCACTTTTGACTGGGTCATAAGTTAATGAAACCAAGCCATATCAAAGTTAACTCAAAAACTTATTGCATCGATAAATTATTCACAAACTTCCAAACACACAAATTCACAATTTATACATTATCGTGTTCATCTTCGACCACGAAATATTGATTCCAAATCTAAAAAATGATTTTGCTGACGCAAACTTTCGCGAAATGACTAAAAGCAACGAAATAAGTATGGAACACATATAAAAAAGCAAAAACCTCAGTTTGATTGGAATTGCCTGAAATCGAGTAAAAGCAGCATTAAATGGAGCTTTCTTCAGATTATTATTATGTCGTAACTTTGTTTGTATCTAGGAACGCCTCATCTCTAATTACTTGTTTATTGTCTCTATTACACTCTCAACAATATTCATGTCTCTAAAAATATATAATCTACTCACATATTATATTCTTTTGTTATTCTATACATATGTCATGCTATTTACATCAACATTTAGCTAATCTGGATTATTTTGCGTCCTCATAAATGTAGTTAGCATATTTTTATCATCTTTGCTTTTCATGTCCCATTTCGTTTCAGTATTTTCGTTACTATTAGTTCTGAAGAAAGAGGATGTAAATGTTAGCAGGAGGTGGCGCGTTGTTGATTTCAGAAAACTGAATGAAAACATAAAAAGCAACACTCATCGATTCTCCAATATAACTTGGATATAAAATCTTGAAACAACTGGCAAATAAAACTTCTTTTCCACTCTAGATTTAGCCAGCGGATTTCATCAGATTGAGTTAGATAAAAATGATCGGGCAAAAACAACTTGTTCAGCTTGTAGCAAAAAAAAAAAATCAGTATTAACATATGCCGTTTAGGCTTGAAAATGCCCATGTACTATTCAACGACTTACAAATATAGTTTTGGCTAGAGTTGAAAGTTTAAAGGCCCAAGTGTACATGTACGACATTGTTGTATACGGAAAAAAAAATTTATGATAAATTCTCGCCCTACAAACACAATTTCATTACATAATTAGCTGCTAAAAGTATTGCATTCATTGCCTAGTGAAACAGTAATTAGTCGGTCATTGATTGTCAACGCCAAGGTATTATTGCAAATTCAAATTTAATGGGTTTTGTGTTTCAGATGAAAGTTTAATCCCATTATATCATCTACGTTAATGTCAATATTATCAGATATAAAGATGAATTTGTGCTCCAACTCGACATCGTCAAGTTTAAATTTAAACAATATGGAATATTGGGTGTACAAGTTTTAACATGTAATACTTTAACATTTCTTCAGAAGCAATATGATTAAGAAAACATTTATTATATTTAATAATCGACACATCACTTGCAGAATCTAGTAAAAACTTGCATTTATTATCATTTACACTAATGTAGGCCAAGTCTCTATCTACAATTTTTGTTGGTTTTACGGTATGTCCTTTATAATTATTTGCACAGCTATGTTCTTGATTTTTTACGCACCTGGCGCTCACTAATTTTTTGATTTGATAACGGCTAACAACCAATTTTCTATCAATAAACTCGGATTGGATGATAGTGGCACTGGATTGCTGCTTCGAACATGGATCCGTCTCTCAGTTAGGGGTTCTTCAACCTGGTTGTCCAGGTTGACATAGATAAACCCATCATTTACCATATTTTACAATAATGGAGTGGCCTTATTTTTTCTAAAGGTGTTGCCTTGAACTTTATTGCGCTCCAGTTGTTTAGTCCTCAGCAAATTTTATTCTTCTTGTATAGCCATTTCTATCGCCTCCTGGAAATCACTATTTCTAGCAGCCCTAAGGCCTAAGCCATCTACAAAAACTTTTAGGAAAGCCTTTTGCTGCCACCATAAAATGTAATGAGTCTTGATAGTCCCTTCGCTACCGTGAGTCACTTATTTAATGGCATCAACAATACCACTTGTTTATTGTGATAATAACTAATATTTATTGTAATTCAGTTATATATCATTGAATACAGTATATAGTGATGGTTACAAACTAAATGAGCCTAAAGAAACAACTGACCCCGAGTGTTTGAATTGCAGAGGTTTTATACTCGTCGGGTAACGGTGCATGACAGGTTTGCACAACCTGCTGCAATGTCAAAGCTGTGCAACTATATTTTTATTCCTTCTGGGTGAGTAGAGGTAAGCCTAGCAACCCAAGATCAATCCGTCCACAGGTAATGGTAACCAAGCAGGTTACTGGTTCAATATATCTCTTAGGAATTGGGTGGTTTTCCTGAAGGTATATAGCTGGAAGCCTTGATATAAATGAAATACAAAATCTCCCGTAAACCACTTTATTTGGACAACACTAATTAAACACGTCACTGGATGCAACGTGACATTCACGGTCTGATAAAATTAGCGTTACGTGCAGTGTCTAGGATTTTACTGTTTTCTACAAAACTATTCAACCATTATATACTACAAAATATTAATAATATATGATTCTATATTAATCAAAATTTCACAACACAAATAATGTAACATTATAATATACCTAATTTCGTTCGGTGTTCAAATTCTGCAATTCTCTAGCCTCGGTGTCAAATTTGTAATTTTTATTGTTGAACTTCACATAAATTGTCCTCTTCTTTTTCTTTTGACATTCGGTAGCTGATTAGTTTCATAAATTACGTATTATTGCCATCACAAATTCAATTATTTTCACACACAAAAAAAAAAAAATTATGTAATATTTCAAAGTATTTAATTATAAGTCGAAATTTATTTTCAATTAATATTTATTGTATATTAATGTAATCAACGAGCTTGTCTAGGTTCAAAAATGAAAAAAGAAAAAAATTGGAAAGGATTGCAATTTGAGACAACAGGATATTTTTATTCCGTCGGGTGATGAATTTGATATTTCTAGGTTTTCAGTAACCTAACGAAAATCTATATTTGTTTTTTTACCCTATTTAATTAATAATAAATTTTTATTAGATGCCTCTTGTTTCTTTGAACAATTAATTTGACGTTATCTGAAATAAAGGTTCGGCGCTTTCGCCTGAGAGTGGCACATATGGCTACACTGAATCCTTAAGGCATTTCGCCCTAAAATTGGCATTTAAAGCCAAATTAAAATCGCTGATGCATTTATATTATCCATAGTCCACCCGAAGATTAAGATTCTATCCTTCTAAAATATTTTTGACATCATATGCGAAATTGTGAGAAGTGGCATTTATAAGAGCCAAATAAAAATCTATATCTTCCCACTTAATGAATTAATCATACGTGACGTTATGAGTAGAATCACAAAAGTATATTTACTCCCGTTAGAATATTCTAAAAGTCTTCTATGTTACTTGTTGACTTTGTTACTAATTGTTATTTATTTTACTTCAAATTCAATTACATGTATTTTGTATGAAATCATATATATATATATATATATATATATATATAAAATTTGAACCTATGACAATTCTGCACGATCATGATTGTTATTGTTTTTAAAAAAGATAAATGTTTAGTTTGTAATATTTGCTCATACTTAACCTTGACTGTTATTTGGAGTCATCAACAAAATACTAGTGGTACCCAAGTTACCCAAGTACCATTTCTATTGACAAAACAAAATCCTAACACTTATAAAAAAAAATAATAATGATAATAAATAAATACTATTTTTAATTTTTCTAAAGCTGTTGATTGTCTTGATGGTCTGCTCTCGATGTGTGAATTGTTGTCAAAAGAAAGGAAATGGCCCACTCACTTGGGGAGTAAAATCCTAGTAGTATTATCCAAATAGTTCCGATTGGTTCTAGCTGCCACCTGTATCCTTTGAGTCCTTCGTGCGTCCTAGGAAATCCCACCGCTGCCACCATGAAATGTGAAGGTGTTTGTTGTTGTCTTGGTCGTTTCTAGTTCCGTCTGCACAGTAGGGGTAAGCCTGGCAACCCAAGATCAACTCGTCCACAAGTGATGGTAACCAAGCAGAGTACTGGTTCTATATGTCTCCTCGGAACAGGGTGGTTTTCCTAAAGGTATATGGAAGACTTCATATAAATAAAATACAAAATCTCCCGTAAACCACTTTATTTGGACAACACTAATTAATAATGTTACTGCATGCAATGCGTATGTGACATTCACTGTCTGATAAAATTAGCGTTACAGTGTCTAGGATTATACAGTTTTCTACAAAACTCTTCAACCATTATTTACTACAATATCTGGGTCACTAACAATAAAATAAGGTGTTTTTGTAATATATTGTTTATGATCTATATAAATCAATTTTATAACAAACCACTGTTTCTATCGCAATTAAAACAATTATTGTTTATAATTACGCAGGACAGATATATATATATATATTTATTATATATATATATATATATATATATATATATTTATATATATATATATATATATATATATATATATATTGAAATGATATGGGGTATTGGTGGAATGATATAAGTTGTTGGTTAGGAGTTGCTCAGTTGTTCCACACTTTCTCCAGGATACAGATTGTCCACTCCTTGGTCCACGCCGTTACTAGTAAGTTTCCGATAGTAGAGCCAGTTGTAGCTTTCTGGGTCCAACCTGTCAATAGTGTGTAGAATCCTCTCAACTCCTGGCCTGGTGTCGTGGGCAGAGCAGTAAGCTGTAATATAATATTATAAACACTGGTAGTAATGTCCTCAGAACCTGAGCACATTATTCAGGTATAGGCTGAAAGAGTTATCTACGCAAAGACTAATTGAAACACTGATTTTGGTTGACTGTCACTTTATTTAAATCTTTAATTACACTTACAAATCATCAACGTACATAAATTCGTGTTAAGACATACTCTAAATTACAATACGAAATCTTACTCTATTTATTGCAAAGAGTACGAGAGAATATCCCGGAAGTGGCGCGTTTTGGAAAACTTCTATGCCCTTGCATTGATCTTGGACTTTGAATGTATGGCATAGAGCACGTATAATTTATGTTATTACATAACACGCCACCGCTAAAGGGAAACATAAAATAATAATGACATATTTTTGATTTTTATATTAATGTATCAAACTAACAAAATAATATTGATAAAACAGTTTGCCATTGTCTTATTACTGATATAATTGTTTTTACTACATATTTTAAAACTAATTAAAATTAAAATTTATGGCTTTAATTGAACTTGATTTATTAATCTAATATTGCTATTTCTGATAATTGCTTTGAGGGGAAGGAAAGAAAAAAATGAATACAATATTAAAATAGTAGTAAGACATTTTTTATGCTAATAATTATAATTCTAATAAAATACAATAGTAAGGCTTTACTTAAGCTAATTTTATCAAGTATAATCACTTGTATAATGCCATTTATAAAATTTGATATTGATAATGTTGGAGACTATTGTACAAAAAAAAAATAAAAAAAAAAAGATTTTATAACATTGGTAGTATGTAAATTATGCATCTAATTTCGCTATAACATTCTGCTGCACATGTGATTTCCAAAGTTCAATAACATTATTTTGTAAGTATAATATACAATATCATAGGAGGGTGAGGGTCATGTAAAAAATAAGGTTCCCACATATTTTTCGCGGTTTAGGCATTTTTTATTGCAATAAATGTGTATACCATCGAAAAGCTTGTATTTCAAACTATTTTTCTACATAGTCGTCAGATCTTTCAACGCATTTTTTCTGAGGAGTTTTCCACTTCTGAAAACCCGCTTCGAAGAACTCCGCCGCCACGCCCTTGCTCGGTCTTCTTCTCCGGCGATTTTGGATGGCTCTTTTGAGTTTTGTTAGTGTCTCGCAGTACCTGTCCGAATTTATAGTGGACCCTTTAGGCATAAACTCGGTAAGCAAGACACCTTTTCGGTCCCAAAACACCATGACCTCTCGCTCCTTTGCACGTCGTGAAGGTCGGAGAACTCCCTGCACCATTTGAGGATGTGCTGGACGCTGGTGCAAGTTTTGCCATAAACTTCTACCAACTGTCTATGAATATTAACAGGTGTAAGCTTGTTCGCGTTTAAAAATCGAATGATTGAACGGATTTTACACCTGGCGGTGACGGCGATTGCGCGCTTCATCGCGAATGGCTGTTAGATTGGCACTAAGCTTTGCAGTGATCTTCCGGGTAGTTGGAATGGAGTGGCAAGGATCAACAATGAAAATAGTGTTGTCGGATTTACCCTAGTATTCCCCTAGCGTTGGGAACCTTCTTTTTTACATGCCCGTCGTAATTATTCAGATATTTAATTTCAAAAATGAGTTTTGATTATCAGCAAAATGTTATAACAGCAATTAGTTACAATTATTCTATTGCTCTAAATATTGATGGAAATGCACTGTTGAAAACTCCGACCAAACGCTCAAATTTCGCAACTCGTGGGAATCCATGTTTTGGCTTTGTGGACGTATGTAGGACATATACGCGAAAAACATTATGCAAGCGATAAGAAATGCTACAATTCCGCCAATCAGATATGCGTTCACTGATTGTGTCGGTGTTTACGTAATTACCTGTCCTATTTCGGACTGCATTTCATTTATGTTTTTCGAACATTGTTTCAAAATGTTGTCGTCTATAATAATTTTAAAGAATTTATGATGTCTCGGAATTGCGTTGAGTGTGACGTTTTCATTTTCCGGGTCAATTCAAAGGATGTTGAAATACTATTCTGTATTCTTGCTCTACTTTTACTTAGAATGTTGTTACTAATAATTTTACAGCTGTCAGTGATGTTTATCAATCCAGTGCCAGAGATCTTCAAGATATCTCTCGTATTTCTACAAGAAATCATTAACTCCTCCTGCGCGGGACAGACAAAACCCCAAGGGCCTTCGGTATAAAGTCTTTAGTCTCGCAAGTATCCGGAATTTGTTCTTTACATAAAAACATCACACTCTCGCAATCTTCTCCCTGTTTAAGATAGGAAATGGGTTTCCTTAACTTCCATATAAATTTATTATTACTTACTGTTATGAATTTATTAATATCATCATCATTAAATATAACATAATGAACCATATCTCTATCTTTCATGATGTATGGAAATTTATGCGAAATAAAAAGAAAATTATTAGAACCAATGTGTTTTGGGATAGTGGTTATTTTACAAAACTAAAAATCATTTTTTGGAATTGATGGAACATTGATTTTAAAATTTAATTTTTTGTTAAAATTATAAATGTTAACCTTAGCAATATTATAAATGATAATATGTCTCGTTGTACTATATCACAGGGAATCTCAATTTCTTATCAAGATTTGGTACGACATTTAGTTTAAATTCTTAATTGTTATATATGAATAGCCCTGGCTATTGTTTTGGCTTCTTGGTTTGGTATTGGTATGGCACCCGCAAACTTCGTCAAGTCGTCGATAAAGGTCAGCAAATACTTATTGTTATCATTAGAGGCTGAATAAGGACCACAAATGTCTAAGCTTATCTTCTCGAATGGGTAGGCAGCAGTTTTCGTTATTAACATAGGTTCCTTTGTATATTTTGATGCCTTATTCCTTTGACATTTTTCACATAGGTAAAATTCTCTAATCTTGCTGTATGTTTTACCAATGCCTAGATGACCTCCTGCTACTGGATTACTGTGGAATTTCTCTAAAATATCATTGATTTCTTTATCACTTAGATTTGTCTTTATAAAATCATATAAGAATTATATTTTAACATTTGTGTCCTTAAATATAAATCTGAAATTAATTAGAATTTTTTCTGCCTTGATATCCTGATATTCTGTCAATTTTACAGGATTAGCGACATGTAGCTCCTCCATGTTATTGGACTCAACGAGGTTTTTAAGAGAATGTATGCATTGAAATATGTTTTTAGTTTAATTTTTTTGTTTTCTCCATGCGTTATTAAATAAATATATTTACAGCCATTTTCCGTAGTTTGTATTGCTGAGTGGCAATCCGTGATCCGAGTGAAATCAGCTCTTATCTTAGGGGTGAATATAACCCTGGGTATCGTCTTAAGTCCGGTGTTAATGTTATCTCTGGTCTCGATGACATTATGGTTGATAATTTGACTATTGTTCTTAAAATGTACGAACTTCTCATATCCGGTCATGAGCATAAGCACTAACTTTTCTTCAATATTTTCAGTATGATTGCTATGCCGTATCTGGAGAGACAGTCCGCTACGACGTTGGCTTTACCTGGCTTGAATTTCTCGTCAAAGTCATAATGTCATATTCGTCCATGGGCAACTTCCATAGGATGTGTCTAGCCGTAGGCTCCTTGCAGTTGTAAAGATGAGTCAGCGGCTGATGCTCGGTGTAAATTAATAATTTGTGCCCATACAAATACGGTCGAAACTCTTGATCGCTCCATATTATGGCCAATAGTTCCTTGTCTGTGATGGCGTAGTTCCTTTCATGTTTGTTGAGCTGTCTGGATGCATAAGCCACTGGTAACTCTTCTGCAGGTCCCTCCTGTGCTAAGACTGCTCCGATCGCCTCTCCACTCTCATCCATCGTCAGAATAAAAGTTTTCTCGAAGTCAGGATATTGTAGCACTGGAGCTTTGAAAATGGATTTCTTAAGTTCGTTAAACGATACCTCCTGTTTGGGTCCCAATTCCACGGTTCATTCTTCCTCAACAATATATTTAAAGAATTTGCTATTTTAGCGAAATCTTTTATAAATTTTCTGTAATATCCGACGAGACCAAGAAACATTTTTATTTCTCTTGAGTTCTTTGGCGTTGGGAAATCTTGTACTGCCTGTACCTTTTTAGGATCAGGCGTGACGCCCTTTTCAGATATAATGTAGCCCAAATATGTCAACTCTCGCCTTAAAAATTCACATTTTATAGGCTGAAGCTTCAGGATGTGGTTACGTAGCTGCTGAAGAACAGCACGCAACCGGGAATTGTGTTCATGGAGCGTCTTACTGTATACGATTATATCGTCCATGTACCCAAGAACCTTAAATCCTTCCACACCAGCCAAAACTAAATTTGTTAAGCGTTGGAGAGTTCTTGGAGCATTTTTGAGCCCAAATGGCATGCGTTTATACTGCAATTTTTTCCCACAAGCCGAAAAGGCTGTTTTTGCTCGATCCTTTTGGTCTAATTTAATTTGATGGAACGCACTAGCCAAATCTAATGTCGAAACGAAACTAGATTGACCCAGTTGATCCAAGATCTCGGTTATATTCGGTAATGGATAAGTGTCGCTGACTGTGTTTTCGTTCAATTTTCTGAAGTCGACACAGACACGCCATCTCCTGTTACCATCTACATCCACCTTCTTAGGAACAACTAATAGTGGGAAGTTCCACGGACTGTCAGATTGTTCAATAATGTCATTTTGCAGCATATCATCTACTTGCCTTTGAATCTCTGCTTGCTGAGCATGGGGAAGTTCATACTGCTTTAAATAAATTGGTTTCTCGGAATTTGTGATAATAGAATGTTTTAAGTAGTGGTATAAGTTAATTTGTCATCATTTAAATAAAACAAATAATAAAAGTCCTCACAAATGCTTAATATAGACTCCTTTTCTTGAGAATTCATGTGATCGGTACGAATGTTATCCTTTACTTTCTTAATACGATCATAATCACAATCTACTTTGTGTTTATCTATTTTAAAAATCTGAAAATCCTTAAGCGCGTGCAAATTCGAAAAATTAAAGTTACTATTTATTTTTACTTCAAAATCATTAGTATTTAAAATCCTTATATAAAATTTATTATTAAAGGGTTTTAAAATGCAGTTAGCAATATAGACTCCTTCCAAGATCTCATTAGCTATGCAAATTAGATCGTCTACCCTGTCTGTAGTGAAGGAAACTGTCGTTTCTGTCCTAGGAGGAATTACATGTGCCTTTACTGAGTCATCAATTAAATCATTACTAATATTTCCAGCTGCATTGTCAGTCAAGGATTTGCTATCTCTATGACGACTATTATCGGGTGTCAATACCCTATTATGGTCCCTTGCAGTTTCAACAGAAGCCCCTTTATTAAATTCTAACTTATATTTAGGCAATCTGAATCAAGTGGACTATCTGCAGTCATTTTTGTCTGAATATTGGCATTAGCCATATTGAAATTCTCCGAAAATTTCGCCTCGATACGGCATTTAAAGTCGAATTATAAATTGTATAATCAAGAGTCACAGGAGCGTTCCTACTCATACTAGGATACTTCTTGTCGCAAACTGAGTCACCTACGTTTTCAGTACTGCTACCTGTGCCCTATGTATTAGCTGGCTCCGATGACTTATTCCCCTCACTAGAATTTATAGAATTTATTTTCGAATTTAATTTCCTTAAACTTTTGCGCTTAGATTTTTGTTTATTTACAATGCGCTCATCCAGCGCGCGGTTTCTGTAAAGTCAGCGAAATGATGTCGTGCAGATGTTTGTTATGTTGCCCAGTGAAACAGTAATTAGTCTGTTATCAGTCGTTAATGTGAACGTGTTAGAGAAAAAATTTAGTTGGGCTTTACGTTTTAAAAGAAAGTCTAACCCCATTATACCGTCTGCGTAAACGTCAACGTTATCGCGTATTATAGTGAATTTGTGTTAAAAGTCAACATCAAGTTACGGGATCCATCCCGCTGACATAGCTTATATCTAGCCACAAGATCCTCCTTGCTGATAAAGCATATTTTTAACTATATAAGTAGCAAGATCTCTACATTCGATGAGGATAATCTTTGCCAGTACTTACACCAGTTCAGTTATAATTATATTGTAAAATTCAGTTATTTTATATATTTTATTGTAATTTTAAGAAATAAAGTTTTTTTTATTTTATTCTCGAATAACGAGTATAAAATTGGCGCAGTCGGTAGGATTGAATTCGGGATCGTCTATCGCAGATATCCATTGATTTCAATCATTTAGAATTTGGAACCAATAATTAGTAATAGAAATGGTAGGATTGAATTCGGGATCGTCTATCGCAGATATCCATTGATTTCAATCATTTAGAATTCGGAACCAATAATTAGTAATAGAAATTGTGGGATTGATTTTGGAAAGGTCTACCGCAGGATTTCCAATCAATTCAAAGGTGATTGTAATTCATAGTGTGCAAAAGTGCAACATAGTAATTAATATTCAAGTGGAAAAAATATATTGTGTAAAAAGTGCGAAGAGGAAATTCGCCGAAACATCCTGAACTGGTGAGTGAAAAATTGTAATTGATAGTAAAATTGCCATCCTCCCTTATCCTTCAATCGCTGGAGATAAAGCAATTTTTACAGTTTAAATTTTTCTTAATTAATTAATTGATTAAATAATATATATATACAAGTTTATTTTATTTTTGCATTCCATTGAAACATAATTCCACGTACGCGAATTAGTTTATGGAAAGTGGTATTGATTTTATAGAGAACTTAGCAAACTCATTAGCAAATATGTCCCTTCAAAACATTCCCAAATTTGATCATATATTGATCGACACTATTCCAAAATTTGGCGGTAACCCCGCAGAACTAAATTCATTTATTTCAAGAGTTAGGGAAATCAAGAATAGGTATCATGACAGTAGTAACCCGACATGTATACAGAACGAAATTATTAGAAGCGCGGTTCTTTCGAAACTATATGACAATGCTAAATATGCGATAGAAATTGCCAATGCTAGAGAAATAGATGATATAGTTAGGGTACTAATATCAAAATTTTCAGACCGTAGAGATGATATATCTTTAACTTTTGATCTTCATCATATGAGACAATTTCCAAATGAAACCGTTTATCAGTTCTATGATAGATTTCAAAGTTTGATTACAATTTATAATAATTATATATACTTACACCTTACAAACAAAGAAATCATCCTAGATAGATGCAATAACTTCCAAAAAAGTGCCTTGGTCGTATTCATAGCACACGTTAAACAGCCATACAGTTCACTTCTCAGAAGTCGTGACGTTTCGTCATTAGAAGAAGCTTTAAGGATTATAGAAAAAGACGACTATGTTAGTTGTGTTAGAAATGACTCAGACCACTTTAGATACAATAGTAAAAGAAATAGTAAACCACAAAGTTATCAGAAAAACGGCTCCAATTTTGCACTTCCTAGAAATTCAAATACGGCAATTCCAAATTATATGAGACAACATCATTTCCAACCACATTTTTATAATCCACAAATGTCCCAACCAAACAATTTACAACCAAATAATTTCCAAACAAATAACTTCCAACCAAATAGTTTCCAATCAAATAACTTTCAGGCAAACCAAATGACTCAACAACCATTACGACCTAACCAACAAAATTTCCCATTTCCAAATCAAACAAACAATACAACAAAAGGATCTGACTGGACACCTATGAGTGGCGTATCAACTATTAATTCCGCAAATAACAAACGACGACAACATAACAGACTCTACAATTTAGAAAACATTGATTCAGAACAAGATTCATATTCTGACGAACCACATGTGGATTTTCAAACGGACGAACAACGACAAAATCAAACATAGTTGAATTTCACAGTTTTCAGAATTATTCTCTTCCTCATATTCAAATAAGTAATCCAGACCTAAAAATTTTAATTGATTCAGGCTCAACAAAATCATTTATTTGCCCAGAGATTGCTAATAGATATTTCAAAAATTTTATTTATTCTGACCCCTGTACAATAAAAACAGCTCTATCAACACACACAGAAAATTTTGCATGCAACATCCCAAGCTTCAATGAATTCCAAAATAATGAAAATCTTTCATTCCATATTTTCAAATTTCACGAAACCTTCAATGGGTTGTTAGGAATTGATAACCTTAAAAAATTGAAGGCGCTCATTGATTTAAATAAAGAATTGTTAGTATTACCTAATACTAATTTAAATTTACATTATTTGAAAAGTCCAGAAAAAATTCTTTTTAATCAAAAAATTCCAGAGAGATGTATAAAAAAATGCAAAAAATTAAAGAAGGCGAAATTTTAATCACAGAGCAAAATTTTCCAAATTGTTTCATTCCCGATACTGTAACTTTGGCAAGAAACAATGAAGCTATAGTCGAAAAACATAAACTTTCAGAAACACTGAAAGACCAATGAAATTGAATTCTATAACTTTTGTACAGACCAAATTGATTCGAAAATAGATTTTTCAGACATCGAAAATTTAATACGGACAGACCATATGAATTCCGAAGAAAAACACGCTATTTTTAAAAATTTGCAAAAAATACAAAGACACTTTTCACAAACCGAATGACAAACTTACATTTACAAACCAAGTCAAACATACAATACTTACAACAGACGAAATTCCTGTTTATACCAAATCTTATAGATATCCAATAGTTCACAGAGAAGAAGTCCGACGCCAAATTGACGAAATGCTTAACCAACAAATAATTAGACTTAGCAATTCACCCTGGTCCTCTCCCATTTGGATTGTTCCCAAAAAATTAGACACCTCCGGAAAACGCAAATAGAGAATAGTTGTTGATTACCACAAAATCAATGACAAAACAATAGATGACAAATACCCTCTCCCAAATATTTCAGACGTTTTAGACAAACTAGGCAGATATTATTATTTTTTAACAATCGATTTAGCATCAGGTTTTCACCAAATCGAAATTCACGAAAAGAACATTACGTTACATAAACAAGAACTCAGACGATCAAAAACTAACACTCAGCGCATCCCACGTGAACAAGATGTTGTTGTTTCAACTAATGATATTACACCTAGTACTAGCAGCAAACAGTGATCAAATTTTTCTTCAAGAATTAAATACAACTGGAATTTTACCTTTTGAATTAGGAAATGCAAAGTTAATCGAAAAATATCATATTTTTATTCATTATGTTAATACAGATTTGATTTAAACAACAGATTACTAATTTGGTTACAGATTTTGATACACTTTTATCTATTTTAAATAATAAACATAACGATTATTTGAGAAGATTAGATTCATACATTTCTTTGACAAATACTATGATTAATGCTATTAAAAATAAATATAATATTATTAGACCGGTTAGAAGAATTAAAAGAGGTTTAATTAACGGATTAGGTACCATTATTAAAGAAATTACTGGAAATTTAGACTCACAAGACGCCAAAAGGTATGAAGAAGCAATACGCATTTTAGAAATTAATGATGAAAATTATGCAAAAACTTTGAATAAGCAAATGACTTTAAATAACAAATTAATTAAATATTTTAACGAAACATTAATTAACATTAGAGAAAATGATCAAATACTAAATAAGATATTGAACGATATTAACAATTACTTGAAATATGGCAGTTTTAGCCATAATGAATATTTTATAGCTAAAGATAGTTTAGAACAAATTAATTATAGTTTAGTTATTTTAGCAAATATTTTAAACGATTTAGAAATATCATTAGATTTAGCTAAGATGAATTTAGTTCATAATTCAGTAATTAAATTAGATTATTTAAATTTTATGATTAATACTGTAAAGAATTTATACAATGTAGAATCATTACCATTTCCCATAGACGATAGTAATCTTCACAAATATTATAATTTACTTAATATTCAATATTATTACACAGACGAAAAAATTGTTTTTCTTATCAAATTTCCAATCACTTTACCTGAAACCTTTAAACACTATAAATTATACCCAATTCCAAATACAGAAAATAGAGTCATTATTCCACCAAAACCTTACCTTACATTTGGCAACAATAACTATCAATTTGACGATACAAATTGCAAAGAAGTTTCAGAAAAATATTTTTGCAATATTAGACACATATTATCAAACGACGAAGAATGTATCATAAAATTATTACAACTAGATAACACTCACATCAAAACATGCAATGAAATTCAAGTCAACATTACACACAATATTATAGAGAAAATAAATAACGCACACTATATTCTTTTACTAAGCACACAATCAAGAATCGATATGATTTGCAATCATCAAGAAGAAACTAAGTTTATTAAAGGATTTTTTCTTTTAAAACTCCCACACTTATGTAAATTCAGCATTGACAAGAAAAACTATTACAATCAAGAGTCGTCTATAGCAGGAAAAGCAATAATTTTACCAAGAATTGATTTAAATTATACAAATACAAAACTACCAGAACCAATAGAAATCAAATCAATCCAAGTGAATGAATTATCCAGAATTCAACAAGAGCAAAACCAAATTAACAAAATCTACGCAAGAAATACAGGAATAAAGAACAGCAATATTATATCGGTCACTATATATTCAACAATTTCAACAATTATTATTATTTATGTTTTGCTCAAGTGTTACAGAAACAGAACCAACAAGAAGAAATTACAAGTCACTCCAGAAGTAGAGACACCCCAAGAACGAGAAGGCCACAACCAACCACCAACCTGCACCCCGAGGTTTTTCATCTAGGGCCGGAGGAGTTACGGGATCCGTATCTTTATTAATACTAAGGTCATTGTCAGTTAATGTAAAATTATCTATTCTATCTGCGAAAATCGACGTTCTTCTTGATGAACTGGTCGTCATCTTTCCGGGGTTGTAGGTTGTCAAAAAAAAAAAATTCAGAGCAATAGAAAGTGGTTCACTTACTTGGGGAGAGTATGTCCTTGTCCCTCTGCGTAGAGTCGCCTTTCTCACGGTGTTTTTTGATATGCCGCCACCTTCATTGCCTTGGGTACCTCGTGCCAGTCTTGATCCTGCTGGTTGTCAGCTGATGCTGCAACGCCGGATGCGAAATTTCTGTTACTCAGCTTCACTCGACACTCACAGCACACTCAACACTGCCATAGGTAAAACCATCGCTTGACACCATGAAATGATATGGGGGTGTTTGTTGGAGATGATTTAGTTGTTGGTTGGGAGTTGCTCTGTTGTCCCACACTGTCCCCAAAATACCGATTGTCCACGCTTTGGTCAACGCCGTTACTGGTAAGTTCCAGATATTAGAGCCAGTTGTAGCCTTCTGGGTCCAATCTTCCTAATAGTGTGTAGAATCCTCTCAACTTCTGGTCTGGTGTCGTGGGCGGAGCAGTAAGTTGTAATATAAAATAATAACGCTGGTAGTAATCTCTTCGGAATGGTGAGCACTTTATTCTGGTATAGGCTCTTACTCTATTTATTGCAAAGAGTACGTGAGAATATCCTGGAAGTAGCGCGTTCTGGAAAACTTCTCTGCCCTTGCAGTGATCTTGGACTTTGAATGTATGGCAAAGAGCACGTATGAATCATGGTGTTACATAACAACAGATTCAATACTTCATATGATTGAAGTTGAGAAGATAAAAGAGTCATTGTCAACAGCTAAAGATAATCATTCTCTGAATTTCGCGAATATTTCTACAAATGTGAATAAAGTTAGTAACCTCGCTTTTGAGCGGTCTATTGCCAACACGGACGATATTGCGGTTCAGGATTATGTAACTTCAAATTTGGCTATTAATGCCACTTCTATCGCCAATGTGCCTGCAAGTCCTCTTATTTCAGGTTCCCACACTTCAGAATGTACCGATAAATTTTTAGGGAAACCTAATAAAGGACCATAATAGGGAAGTAGAATCCCTATGTAGTAGTCGTAAGGGCAATGAATGCTCGTTTGAAGATAGGTGAGAGTACTTTTCAAGTTGATGACAAAGCACATGTAATTCCTGCTAGGACAGAAAAGATTGTTTCTTTTGTAACAAATAGAGTAGGCAATTTATTTTGCGAATCTGCTGAAATCCTAGAGAGAGTTTATGTTGCCTATTGTATTTTAAAACCTTCTAATAAAAGACTTTTCATTCAAATATTAAAAGCTAACGATAAGGAAGTAACAATTACTGATGAATTATTTTTACCGAATCTGTATCCGGTATATTTGACGATTATCAAATATTAAAACTTAATAAAAGTAATATGAATTGCGATTATGACCAGATAATCACAATCAGCGACATTTATTCTCTAACAAATACAGCCGAAATTTTGGACCAACTAGGAAATTGTAGTTTTTTTCCATTCTAGATTTAGCCAGCGGATTCCATCAGGTTCAAATTAGACGAGAAGGATCGGATGAAAAGAGCCTTTGAAGCTGTAGGGAAAAAGATTTAATACAAACGTATGCCATTTGGTCTTAAAAATGCTTCTAGCACGTTACAGAGATTGACTAACATGGTTATGGCTGGTTTTGAAGGATTCAAAGGATTAGTGTACATGAATGATGTTATCATTTATGGTAGGACTCTCCATGAACATAATTCTCGCCTGCGTAATATTCTGGAATAGTTGCGCAGCTATAATATCAATTTCCAGCCAATAAAATGTGAGTTTCTGAGGCGTGAGTTGACGTATCTTGGCCATGTTGTAACAGAAAAAGGCGTCACACCCTATCCTGAAAAGGTAACGGCTGTTCAAGACTTTCTTGCTCCTAAAAACCTCAGAGAAACAAAAATGTTTTTAGGATTAGTCGGTTATTACAAGATGTTTATTAAAGATTTTGCAAAAATTGCAAATCCATTGAAAATATTATTAAGAAAAAATGAGCCATGGAAATGGGGTCCTCGAGAGGAAATATCATTCAATGCAATATCAAGATTGCAATTTCTAGTGCACCCATACTACAGTATCCTGATTTTGAAAAACCATTCATTTTGACAACCGATGCTAGCGGCGAGGCAATTGGAGCAGTGTTAGCGCAAGAAGGGTCCACTGGAGAGAGGTCAGTGGCTTTAGCATCCCGACAACTCAACAAACATGAAAAGAACTATGCCACAATTGATAAGGAATTGTTATCCATTATTTGGAGTGTACGATAATTCAGACGATACTTGTACGGACACAAATTTCTGATTTATACAGATCACCAGCCGCTAACATATCTCTACAATTGTAAGGAGCCTAGCGCTAGGCATATTCGGTGGAAACTTGCGATGGATGAATCCGACTTTGATGTCCGGTTCAAACAGAAATAATAATTGCATAATTAACGATCACGTAGTAGAGAGTAACAACAATATTATTACCTAAAATCCATACCTTGAGTCATTTTCGTTCCTCAACGGATAAATGTTTTTACAAGGGACACAACAACTCATTCAACTATACAAGCAATGGAGGATGGACATAACTATATTTATTTAATAACACATAAGGAGCATGAAAAGGTTCATTTGAAGGACATGTTTGAATCTATAAGTTCTCTAAAATGCCTCGTAGAATCCAATGGTATGAAGGAATTACATGCTGCCCATCCCGTAATATTAAACGACTATAAGCATTTAAAGGTTGAGAAAATTTTAATAATTTTTAGGTTTCTTTTCAAAGATACTGATGTTAAAATAAATTTTAATAAGATTTTGTTAAGACTAATCTAACCCAGGAAAAAATTGATACTATTTTAGAGAATTTTCACAACAATCATACTTTAGGTGGACATCAAGGTATAGATAAGACTTACAGCAAAATCCGAGAATCGTATTTATGGCCTAATATGAGGAATGACATAGAAAAATTTATAAATAAATGCGAAAAATGACAACTAAGCAAGGCCTCCAAAACGACAAGGAAAACAATGTTAATAACTACAACTTCTACATATCCTTTTGAAAAGATTAGTCTTGACATATGTGGTCCATACCCTGTTTCCAACAATGAAAGTAAATACAACATCAATTAACTTTCATTGATGATTTAACAAAGTTTGCAGGGAGTTACGGGATCCATCCCGCTGACATAGCTTATATCTAGCCACAAGATCCTCCTTGCTGATAAAGCATATTTTTAACTATATAAGTAGCAAGATCTCTACATTCGAAGAGGATAATCTTTGCCAGTACTTACACCAGTTCAGTTATATAATTCTAATTCATTATATCATTATATTGTAAAATTCAGTTATTTTATTGTAATTTTAAGAAATAAAGTTTTTTTTATTTTATTCTCGAATAACGAGTATAAAATTGGCGCAGTCGGTAGGATTGAATTCGGGATCGTCTATCGCAGATATCCATTGATTTCAATCATTTAGAATTCGGAACCAATAATTAGTAAAAGTGATAGAAAAATCGATAGGATTGAATTCGGAAAGGTCTATCGCAGAATTTCCAATCAATTCAAAGGTGATTGTAATTCATAGTGTGCAAAAGTGCAACATAGTAATTAATATTCAAGTGGAAAAATATATTGTGTAAAAAAGTGCGAAGAGGAAATTCGCCGAAACATCCTAAACTGGTGAGTGAAAAATTGTAATTGATAGTAAAATTGCCATCATCCCTTATCCTTCAATCGCTGGAGATAAGAAAGCAATTTTTACAGTTTAAATTTTTCTTAATTAATTAATTGATTATATAATATATATACAAGTTTATTTTATTTTTGTATTCCATTGAAACATAATTCCACGTACGCGAATTAGTTTATGGAAAGTGGTATTGATTTTATAGAGAACTTAGCAAACTCATTAGCAAATATGTCACTTCAAAACATTCCCAAATTTGATCATATATTAATCGACACTATTCCAAAATTTGGCGGTAACCCCGCAGAACTAAATTCATTTATTTCAAGAGTTAGGGAAATCAAGAATAGGTATCATGACAGTAGTAACCTGACATGTATACAGAACGAAATTATTAGAAGCGCGGTTCTTTCGAAACTATATGACAATGCTAAATATGCGATAGAAATTGCCAATGCTAGAGAAATAGATGATATAGTTAGGGTACTAATATCAAAATTTTCAGACCGTAGAGATGATATATCTTTAACTTTTGATCTTCATCATATGAGACAATTTCCAAATGAAACCGTTTATCAGTTCTATGAAAGATTTCAAAATTTGATTACAATTTATAATAATTATATATACTTACACCTTACAAACAAAGAAATCATCCTAGATAGATGCAACAACTTCCAAAAAAGTGCCTTGGTCGTATTCATAGCACACGTTAAACAGCCATACAGTTCACTTCTCAGAAGTCGGGACGTTTCGTCATTAGAAGAAGCTTTAAGGATTATAGAAAAAGACGACTATGTTAGTTGTGTTAGAAATGACTCAGACCACTTTAGATACAATAGTAAAAGAAATAGTAAACCACAAAGTTATCAGAAAAACGGCTCCAATTTTGCACTTCCTAAAAATTTAAATACGGCAATTCCAAATTATATGAGACAGCATCATTTCCAACCAAATTTTTATAATCCACAAATGTCCCAACCAAATAATTTCCAAACAAATAACTTCCAACCAAATAGTTTCCAATCAAATAACTTTCAGGCAAACCAAATGACTCAACAACCATTACGATCTAACCAACAAAATTTCCCATTTCCAAATCAAACAGACAATACAACAAAAGGATCTGACTGGACACCTATGAGTGGCGTATCAACTATTAATTCCGCAAATAACAAACGACGACAACATAACAGACTCTACAATTTAGAAAACATTGATTCAGAACAAGATTCATACTCTGACGAACCACATGTGGATTTTCAAACGGACGAACAACGACGAAATCAAACATAGTTGAATTTTACAGTTTTCAAAATTATTTTCTTCCTTATATTCAAATAAGTAATTCAGACCTAAAAATTTTAATTGATTCAGACTTAACAAAATCATTTATTTGCCCAGAGATTGCTAATAGATATTTCAAAAATTTTATTTATTCTGACCCCTGTACAATAAAAACAGCTCTATCAACGCACACAGAAAATTTTGCATGCAACATCCCAAGCTTCAATGAATTCCAAAATAATGAAAATCTGTCATTCCATCTTTTCAAATTTCACGAAACCTTCGATGGGTTGTTAGGAATTGATAACCTTAAAAAATTGAAGGCGCTCATTGATTTAAATAATGAATTGTTAGTATTACCTAATACTAATTTAAATTTACATTATTTGAAAAGTCCAGAAAAAATTCTTTTTAATCAAAAAATTCCAGAGAGATGTATAAAAAAATGCAAAATTCCCGTTAACATTAAAGAAGGCGAAATTTTAATCACAGAGCAAAATTTTCCTAATTGTTTCATTCCAGATACCGTAACATTAGCAAAAAATAATGAAGCCATAGTTAAAATTCATAACCTAACAGAAAACGAAATTAACCTAAGTTTTATTAAACCTTTAGAAACAGAAACTTATAATATTTCCACAAACAAACCTGATTCACATGTAGATTTTTCACATATTGAAAATTCAATACAGACAGACCACACAAATTTTGAAGAGAAAAATGCCACTATACCTGTCTACACCAAATTTAATAGATACCCGAACATTTACCGTCACAAAGTAAAGCACAAGTCAGATCGAATAGTGCCTAAATGTAATACATTATTTTCACCGAATGTTGTTTCTCCAAATAAATCGCATAATATGATTCAAATTTCAGAAATTATAAATATAGAAAAAATGATTCATTGAATTTTCACCGGTAGGAATAAATTGATGACTCTCGAATCACGCCTAAGGTTTCTCGATACAATAAAAAATTGACAAATTTCAGTTAATTTTAACAGTATTTCAAATAAATTTAAAAATATTATATTTTATTATATTACGTTAATTAATAGAAATAAATTAAATAATTTTCAATACTGCGTAATGAATTAGATAACGAAGTCAATGAATATGATTACGTTGCTATTCATCCATTTCATTTATTATTACATTTTGATATTAGATTTTGAATCTTAAATATTCAATATTGTTATGAAACATAATTTATTATGATAATGGAATTATAAGAATGCTTTTCAATTTTGAACTCAAAATTAAGCTACGAAAATATTTAATATTGTTTTAACATAAATTTAATTAATTATATTTTTATCATATATAAATATCAATTGAATGTTTTATAATCGCAAATTGAGAGAAATTGGTATCAATGCATATGGTATCCAATTAACTCAAACAAAATGTTTAACTAATAAAATAGAGTAGGTAATAGCAATTGTTACTATAATATAGAGAATAAATTAATAAAAATATTTTAAACAATTTAGTACTAGTAATAAGTCTTTTGCGTTGTATGTTGACGATAGCGAATATATTGCTGACATTACAAACGTATTAACTTCTAGTTTTACTTATTCAGCGTTTAAATTAGTTATATGTAATAATTTTAAGGAAGATGTTATCGATCCTAACAAACAAAATTTAATAGTTAAAACTATTCATGAAGATTGTTCTAATCATCGAGAAATCAATGAAAATGAGTCCAGAATTAGACAAAAATATTATGGGCCAACAATTCGTAACGATGTTAATACTTATATTAATAATTGTATTTTATGTTCCACTGAAAAATATGACAGACATCAACCAAAACAAAAATTTTGTATTTCACCAACAGCTTCGAAACCATTTCAAATTTTATCAGACATTCTTACAATTAGTAAACAAAAACTTGTCACAATCATTGATACATTTTCTAAATATGCACAAGCATATCCTATTGCTTCTAATATAACGCAAAATATAGTTAGAGTTCTAATGTTATTTATTTCTCATTTTGGTGTTCCTGATACTTTAATTATGGACAATGGTCCTGATTTAAAATCTTCAGCCTTACAAGAATATTTGAAAATGCATAAAATTAATATCCACTACATAACTCCTTTACATCCAAATTCAAATGGACCTATTGAACGATTTCATTCTACTATTCTAGAGCATATACGTATTCTCAAACGCGAAAATAATCTTAGTATTCTTGACATTATCCCTTATGCTATTAACGGTTATAATAGTTCTATACATTCAGTGACAAAATTAAAACCATTTGACATTATTTCAGGTCATCTCTCTACGAGATCTCCTTTTGACATAGACATAGAAACAGAAATTCTTACAAATTATTTAGAAGACCACAAACAACGAACAAAGTTAATGTATGAGAAAATTTTTGAAAATAATTATAGCAACAAAGACAAAACAATATCGAAACATAACGAAACAAGACATGATCCTTTGCAATACGACGAAAACACACGTGCATATTTAAAATCAAACCCGCGAGACAAAACCGCTTCACGTTACAAAAAGATACAAGTACAGAAAGATCTAGGAAATACAATTCTTACTGACAAGAATATTACGATACACAAACAAGAACTCAAACGTCCAAAAACTAATACTCAGCAAATCCCACGTGAACAAGATGTTGTTGTTTCAACTAATGATATTACACCTAGTACTAGCAGCAAACAGTGATCAAATTTTTCTTCAAGAGTTAAATACAACTGGAATTTTACCTTTTGAATTAGGAAATGCAAAGTTAATCGAAAATATCATATTTTTATTCATTATGTTAATACAGATTTGATTAAACAACAGATTACTAATTTGGTTACAGATTTTGATACACTTTTATCTATTTTAAATAATAAACATAACGATTATTTGAGAAGTTTAGATTCATACATTTCTTTGACAAATACTATGATTAATGCTATTAAAGATAAATATAATATTATTAGACCGGTTAGAAGAATTAAAAAAGGTTTAATTAACAGATTAGGTACCATTATTAAAGAAATTACTGGAAATTTAGACTCGCAAGACGCCAATAGGTATGAAGAAGCAATACGCATTTTAGAAATTAATGATGAAAATTATGCAAAAACTTTGAATAAGCAAATTACTTTAAATAACAAATTAATTAAATATTTTAACGAAACATTAATTAACATTAGAGAAAATGATCAAATACTAAATAAGAAATTGAACGATATTAACGATTACCTGAAATATAGCAGTTTTAGCCATAATGAATATTTTATAGCTAAAGATAGTTTAGAACAAATTAATTATAGTTTAGTTATTTTAGCAAATATTTTAAACGATTTAGAAATATCATTAGATTTAGCTAAGATGAATTTAGTTCATAGCTCAGTAATTAAATTAGATGATTTGAATTTTTTGATTAATACTGTAAAGAATTTATACAATGTAGAATCATTACCATTTCCCATAGACGATAGTAATCTTCACAAATATTATAATTTACTTAATATTCAATATTATTACACAGACGAAAAAATTGTTTTTCTTATCAAATTTCCAGTCACTTTACCTGAAACCTTTAAACACTATAAATTATACCCAATTCCAAATACAGAAAATAGAGTCATTATTCCACCAAAACCTTTCCTTACATTTGGCAACAATAACTATCAATTTGACGATACAAATTGCAAAGAAGTTTCAGAAAAATATTTTTGCAATATTAGGCACATATTATCAAACGACGAAGAATGTATCATAAAATTATTACAACTAGATAACACTCACATCAAAACATGCAATGAAATTCAAGTCAACATTACACACAATATTATAGAGAAAATAAATAACGCACACTATACTCTTTTACTAAGCACACAATCAAGAATCGATATGATTTGCAATCATCAAGAAGAAACTAAGTTTATTAAAGGAATTTTTCTTTTAAAACTCCCACACTTATGTAAATTCAGCATTGACAAGAAAAACTATTACAATCAAGAGTCGTCTATAAAAGGAAAAGCAATAATTTTACCAAGAATTGATTTAAATTATACAAATACAAAACTATCAGAACCAATAGAAATCAGATCAATCCAAGTGAATGAATTATCCAGAATTCAACAAGAGCAAAACCAAATTAACAAAATCTACGCAAGAAATACAGGAATAAAGAACAGCAATATTATATCAGTCACTATATATTCAACAACCTTAACAATTATTATTATTTATGTTTTGCTCAAGTGTTACAGAAACAGAACCAACAAGAAGAAATTACAAGTCACTCCAGAAGTAGAGACACCCCAAGAACAAGAAGGCCACAACCAACCACCAACCTGCACCCCGAGGTTTTTCGTCTAGGGCCGGAGGAGTTACGGAATCCATCCCGCTGACATAGCTTATATCTAGCCACAAGATCCTCCTTGCTGATAAAGCATATTTTTAACTATATAAGTAGCAAGATCGAGGAGGAGCAACATTCGAGGAGGATATTCTTTGCCAGTACTTACACTAGTTCAGTTATATAATTATAATTCATTGTATCATTATATTGTAAAATTCAGTTATTTTATATATTTTATTGTAATTTTAAGAAATAAAGTTTTTTTTTTATTTTATTCTCGAATAACGAGTATAAAATTATCACCAAGTTTGAAACTTAATAATGTTGAGCCTTGAGTATAAACGTATTCGCCTGCAATTCCTTTTAATCGTGACACATCCTCATCTTGGATACAATGGTGTAAGCAAATATTATGTTTAATTATCGATACATCAATCGCTGAATCTATAATGAGCATGCATTTCCTATCACCTACATTAATTTTGACCAAGTTGCTATCTACAAAATTTCTACGGGAGACTGTATAGACCCTATCCGTGCAGCAACTCAACAAACATGAGAAGAACTATGCCACAATTGATAAGGAATTGTTATCCATTATTTGGAGTGTACGACAATTCAGACCATACTTGTACGGACACAAATTTCTGATTTATACAGATCACCAGCCGCTAACATATCTCTACAATTGTAAGGAGCCTACCGCTAGGCATATTCGGTGGAAACTTGCGATGGATGAATACGACTTTGATGTCCGGTTCAAACAGAAATAATAATTGCATAATTAACGATCACGTAGTAGAGAGTAACGACAATATTAATACCTAAAATCCATACCTTGAGTCATTTTCGTTCCTCAACGGATAAATGTTTTTACAAGGGACACAACAACTCATTCAACTATACAAGCAATGGAGGATGAACATAACTATATTTATTTAATAACACATAAGGAGCATGAAAAGGTTTATTTGAAGGACATGTTTGAATCTATAAGTTCTCTAAAATGCCTCGTAGAATCCAATGGTATGAAGGAATTACATGCTGCCAATCCCGTAAAATTAAACGACTATAAATATAAAGATACTGATGTTAAAATAAATTTTTATAAAGATTTTGTTAAGACTAATCTAACCCAGGAAAAAATTAATTCTATTTTAGAGAATTTTCACAACAATCATACTTTAGGTGGACATCAAGGTATAGATAAGACTTACAAAATCCGAGAATCGTATTTATGGCCTAATATGAGGAATGACATAGAAAAATTTATAAATAAATGCGAAAAATGACAACTAAGCAAGGCCTCCAAAACGACAAGGAAAACAATGTTAATAACTACAACTTCTACACATCCTTTCGAAAGGATTAGTCTTGACATATGTGGTCCATACCGTGTTTCCAACAATGAAAGTTAATACATGTCAACTTTCATTGATGATTTAACAAAGTTTGCAGGGGCTATACCGATATCAAACCAAGAAGCCAAAACCATAGCCAAGGCTTTTGTTAATGAAATTTTCTTAGGTTTGGTATACCAAGACCACAGACGGACCAAGGTACAAATTTCATGAGTGCCGTATTTAAGGATGTGTGCAAACTTTTAAAAATTGACAATACATGGATAAATTACGCTGTTTTTGTTCACAACACAACACCACATTGTTCCACAAAATTTACACTTTTTGAGCTTGTATTTGGGCGTAAAGTTGATTTGCCTGCTTTTATAAATAAAGAACCTAAAATACAAAATACTTATGAAACTTTTAGCAGTAAATTCAAAACCAAATTGCAGCAAATAAACGCAGTAGCTCGAGAAAACTTAATTCAATCTGAACTAAAATCCAAAGAAAAATATGATTCTGATATTAACGAGTCTAATTTTTCTATTGGTGATTTGGTTTAGATGAAAGATAACACCCCATACAAGGGCAAATGTAAGAAACTGATGTCTATTTACAAGGAACCATATAGAGTTTTGGAACAAGAGGGAGTTAATTCTAAATTAGATGCCAACGGCAAATTGGTAACAATTCATAATTATAACGTTAAAAATATAATACCTGTATTATTGATGAGAAATAATTATGAATTATCAGTTATCACATTTGAAAATTATTGAGCTATTTTTCTCTTTTTTTATATTTAAATATTAATTAATTAAATACATGTACATTCTACATGTATCTCAAGTATCTCACACATTCCTACCAGCAAATTTCTGCTTTTATTCAAATCCTTATTCGTTTTAATTTAAACCTTATATTGCCAACAGGATGATCACGAAGGTTTTATTATTAGTACCGACTCTTTCAATTTCGGATACGGATGGTCTCTCAAATTTTCAAATTACCCAAATGGACAGCCCCGGAGTTTATTATGAAAAAATGGGCGGTGTAGAAATATGCAGCAATTATTTTGATATACTCTAATTTAAAAATAATTATTACTACTTTCGATATTTTTTATCTTATCATTTTTATTATAATAATCATATCCAAACGCTGCATGCTTCCTTTACATCGCCCTACAGAAACACACGAGTTGCAAGATTTAGGCTGAACCATAAAATATAACATGTAAAACAACATATGTTGTTATGACTTTATATAACATATATATTATTTTTATTCATTTCACATATAAGGTTAGAATAAAATTATGTTTAGTATACAACATACGTTATAATTAAGTTATATTATTTAAATAATTATTGAGGACAATAATTTTTCAAGAGGGAGGAAAACCACTAACTCCCATAATTTTCTTTTATTCTATCAAAGGACTGACAGACACTTTAGGGGTGGCGTATTGTGTAATAGCAATCGATAATGCTGTATTGTGTAATAGCAATGTTGATATGCCAATTAACTTAAATTCGATATCGATTGCAGTCATTATAACCATCAGCAAATATTTTAAACACGCCATCGTAAGATGTTTGCAGTCCTACTTTTTGGATATATAAAGTATGGAATTGCGCAATTAGCGAGAGTCGCGGTACAAGTCGTTAATAAGATAATAGTTAATCGTTGTAAGTGGGTTTTAATAAAGTATAGTTAAAAGTAGTCAATCAGTGTTGTTTCTTATAAGTGCCAAGATATTTCGGCCAATACCTCTAATAAGAGCTCAAGGCATCCGAAGCCTACTTTTACTATAACCACCGCTCGGCAAGGCTGTATTGACTAGGAGGTCAATACCAACCACGCTACCAACCAACCAGCATTATATATATATATATATATATATATATATATATATATATATATGTGTGTGTGTGTGTGTGGTGTGGAAGTGTCGTAATGGCTTTGACACAATTAACTATTCCGGAATCAGATTCCAAAAAATCCTACAATTGCTGTGAAATAAAATCATATACAAGTGTGGGTGTTTGTAATATCTGGAGCAAAATTTACCATCTGAGTTGTGCAACAAGAAAAGGCTTCAAATTCATTGTTGTAAATTTGATACAGTGCTGTGATGTGAGCAGTGAAGTGTGAAGTATCGAGTGACAAATATATGGATACTATAAACCACTTAAAGCAAACAATTATCGACAAAAATACGATAATAGACGATAAGATGACAATAATAAAGGACAAAGAATACACAATTCAGCAGCTTGAAGAAAAAATTAAGATGCTGCAATTATTAAAGCCAAATAAAAAGAAAAAAGAGGTTTTGTCAGCTACATCCCGCAATGCTAATAACGTCTCAAAGGAACAGGTGAGTGTTGCAATAGCAACTGCTTTGAAGGAATTAGACAAGCGGAGAACCGAAACATTCCGAGATGCGGTTTTCAACACGGAACTGCCTACTAAATCGACCCAAGATGAACAACAATCTATTAAAGCAAATGACGATGGAAATTGGACTTTGGTCAAGAAAAAGAAGTCGCCGAAACGAAAAAACAAAGCCATCGAAGGAACACTACACTCGCGGGAGTTGTGAGGAAGGCCCACTTGCATGTGTTTTGCCTGGCACCGGGAACATCGACGAAAACTCTAAAAAAAATTTTAAATAAAAAAAACTTCTAGAATATTGAATGTGAGAAAATGGCTTCAAAACATCCGGGAACATATGCCTCTTTCAAGGTCTCCGTTGCAGACAGTAAATTGGAAAGAATAAAATCTCCGGATGTTCGGCCAAAAGGAGTCTGTGTGGATCGTTTTTCATTCGATCTGGGAGAAAAAGCAAAGGAAAATTGTCAAACTGGATCAATATGATGGCCTTGAATATTCAATGTTTATCCAATGAAACGGAGGCATTAACAAAGGTCGTCCATTACAATAAAATAAACATTATTTGTCTACGTGATCATTGGCTTGGCAACGACCAAATCGACTTGTATAGCATACGCGATTTTCGGCTAGTCAGCCCATTCTTTCGTAGTAAACATATGGACGGAGGTGTTGCTGTTTACAGTCGGGAAGTGATAGAATGTTTGGAGTTAAATTACATAACATCACATTCCGATGAGCTGACGTGCAAAATGGCCGCATGCTACATACAAAAATTAAAAACTGTTGTAATATCGATGTACATATCTCCCAATGCGACACTTGACACATTCTTGCAGAAAGTTGAGGAGACTTTACTGATTATATATGCTAATTTTGACTTAAAAACAAACATCATCCTATGCGGCGATTTTAATGTTGACCTTATTGAAAAATCAAATGGAACAAATGCGTTGATCAATTTAACGTCTATGTTTGGGCTACAGCATTACATAATGAATCCCACTCAAATTAGTCTTACTTTAGGAACTTGCATTGATAACGCATTTACAAACATCGATGATATTAAATTTTTAGAAGATACCTTTCCAGCGGCAATCTCGGATCATGACGCTCTGCTTATTTATTTGAGAGTTAACCCTAATGAAAGTACATTCCATACTGCTAGAAAGATCGGTTGTCCCTACACGGACAACTTTGTTAATCAAATTGGCCAAGTAGACTGGGAACTTTTGGTGATAGATGAGGATTCTAACAATCAGTTCAAAAACTTTTTAAATATATTTGAAAGCTATCTTAGCTTTAAATGCATTTCCGTGCAGGCGAGTATCGATCAAACAAAAATGGAAACCAGTGCAGTCTTTAGAAGTCCTGAAATTGAAGAAAATGGTCGATCCAACATATGACGCATTGAAACACACAAAGAGGCCGATTATAAAACTTTCTACAAAAACCTGAAAAAGCAACACATCGAAAAGATGGAGCATGAAAAACAACAAACGAATATGAAAGCCATTAAAAATTCTGAAAACAAAAATATCACAATTTGGAACATAAGAGAAACTGGTAAGAATTTTACGGGTAATATAAGTCAAGAGGCACCGAATGTTGAAGACTTCAATAATTTTTTCTAAAATGTTACCATAAATGTAGCAAAAAATCTGTCTTTAAAATCTTTAAAAATTTGTGAAGGGGCAAAGTAAATTTTTTATTCCAACTACCCCAGAAGAAAGTAATACAATGAATAAACGCTTGAAAAATAAAACGTCGTTTGATGCCTTCGGCATAATACAAAAATGGTAAAATCTGTCGCACAGTACATTGCTGGACCGTTGTGCACGATAGCAAAACATATTTTTTCCGTTCCAGAGAAAAAGCAGCTGGCGAGAGTAGTACCATTATATAAATCAGAAAATCGTCAATCGCCAATATTTTCGAAAATTATAGAAATGTTGTTAGCATTAAGAATTACAAGTTTCTTTGATGGTGATAATTATTTTGTAAAAAAACAATTTGAATTCAAGAAAAAAATTAACACAATTGATCCTGTGCTAGACTTTTTGAACTATATATCAAATTCACTAGAAGATCATAAACACTGTGGTGCACTATTTTGCAATCTCAGCAAAAGCATTTTATTGTATTCCAAATGACATATTTCTCAGGAAATAAGAATATTAGGCAACGAGAATAAAACTGGCGCAGTCGGTAGGATAGAATTCGGGATTGTCTAACGCAGATATGCATTGATTTCTATCATTTAGGATTAAGAACCACAAATATTAGAATTAGTTGAATTGATTTGGAAAGGTCTATCGCAGGATTTTCATTCTATTCGAAAAATAAAGTGATGCAAACTAGTGTGCAAAAAGTAAAATATATTAATTATATGTATTAAAAGTGAAAAGTATTGTGTGAAAAGTGCAAAGAGGATATTTGCCAAAGAATTCTGAACTGGTGAGTAACAATTTTTATTTTGATAGTAAAATTGCCAATCCTTCCTAATACTTCAATTGCTGAAGATAAGAAAGCAATTTTTACATTTAAATTTTTTATAGAAATTAATTTTACTTTCCATTGAAACATAATTCCATGTATGAGAGTTAGTTTATGGAAAATAGTACTGATTTAATAGACAATTTAACTGATTATTTAGCAAATATGTTGATACAAAATATTCCAGAATTTGACACCGCCTTAATTGAAACCATTCCAAAATTTGGCGGAAACCCCGCAGAATTAAATTAATTTATTTTAAGAGTGAAAGAAATCAAGAATAGGTATTACAACAATAGTAGTCCAACGTGCATTCAGAATGAAATTATCTGCGCGATTTATTCGAAACTTTACGATAGGGCAAAGGTAGTAATCGAAATTGCAAATGCTAGAAAAATTGACAATATTATAAACGTGTTAATTTCCAAATTTTCAGATCAACGAAATGATATTTCTTTGACATTCGACCTTCATAATATGCGACAACTTCCAAACGAAACAGTCTACCAATTTTATGCAAAGTTTGAGAATTTAATTAATGTTTACAGAAATTATATTTGTCTACATGTAACGAAATTGCTCAGTATTTAGGCAACGACTTTCATAAAAGTGCCTTAGTAGTTCGTATAGTTCGCTTCTAAGAGGTCGAGGAGTTTCATCATTAGAAGAAGCTATAAATATAATAGAAGAAGATGATAACATTAGTCACGTTAGAAATGATACAGACCATTTTAAGCAAATTAATAGAAGAAATAATAAACCACTAAATTATCAATGAACTCGAGATAGACTCGTATTACCGATAAACTTTAATTCAAATTATAATACAAATTACATGAAACAACATCATTTCGAATCACGTTTCAACAATCCATAAATACCTCAACCCACATACTTTCAATCAAATTATTTTTAACAAAATAATTTCCAACCAAACAATTTTCCATCAAATAACTTTCAATCAAACAATTTCCAACTATGAAACAATTTCCAACCATCAAACAGTTCGCAATCCAATCAAATGACCCAACAACCCAATAATTTTCAACAAAATTTCTAATTTCCAAACCAGACAAATAATACAACAAAAAAAACTGGTTGGACACCCATGAGTGGCGTTTCAACAAAAAAAAAACACTGGAAACATCAAACAAACTAATAGACCACAAAACCGACTCTATAATCTAGAAAATATTGACACAGAACAAAGATCATATCCCTTCCAGCTACAGATAGAGTTTCAAACAACTGACCAAGAACCAAATCATAATATTGAAGACATAATTGAATTTCACGGTTTCCAGAACAATTCCCTTCCATATATACAAATCCACAATCCAAATATGAAATTTCTTATTGATTCAGGCTCTACAAAATCCTTCATTTGTCCAGAAATTGCTACTAAATATTTCAAAAATTTTATTTACTCTGATCCTTGCATGATAAAATCCGCATTAGCAACACATACAGAAAATTATGCATGTGATATTCTAAGTTTGAAAACCTATCATTTTTTCTCTTCAAATTCCATGAAACCTTTAATGGGTTATTAGGAGTCGATAATCTTAAAAAATTAAAGGCATTAATTGATTTAAATAATGAGTTGTTAGTGTTACCTAACACTATATTCTGTAATCACAAATCTAATTTATTATTTATTGTCTTTGTTAAAGCACTACGTGCTATTTGAAGGTAATCCAAAATTTTTCCGTCTTTGCTATTAGATTTTGGAATCACGTTTTGTGTACAATTATTTAGTATATAAAAATAAGTAAAGATTTATTTAGTCGGTCAGAAGTCGGGAGTCAAGTCAGAAGCCGGACTTGGAATCAGACTTAGTGTTTAGATACTTAAGAAAAATGTAGTCTCAGATGATCGATAACCAAAGGGTTATCAAACAAATTAATTAATTGTAAAGGAAAATAGTCAGCAATAAAAATATCAAGATTATCCAAGAACAAGTGTTTCTATCTTATCAACCGTTCAGCTATAGCTACCTACCAACCTCCCATAATCACAGGACTGATCCAACAAACTCATAATTACATTTCATGGTGGCGGAAAATTTCCCTCGCAGTGCTGAAGGATTTTCATCTAGGAACATCGAGTTCAATAGCTGCCACAACTTGGTAAATCGGAAGATCATTCGTAGTATAACTTGAGGGATGGTGGCGCCTACCGAAGAAGACAAATTTTGGAACAACAGAGACTACGACTGGATTGAACATTGACTCGTCGGATTTAGAATAAGCAAATTGAATAACATCACTCTCTCAAGATGAAACAAGTTTCTTCAGGACTTGTGAAAGCTGTTGAGTATAGTATAGCAATAAGAAAATCAGAATCAAGTTAGCTGTGGAAACTATACCTCAATTTGGTGTTAATTTATATGATCTCTTTAGATATATAAGCATAGTAGATTCAATATAGAAAAATATCTAAAATTGCTCTTAGTAAATTATATGGATCAGCATTTAATTGCATGAAATGGTCTGATCATATATTATGGGAATATATTAAACCTATTTTAATTAATAAATTTAAAGATCCCAGATCAATTACAGATTTACATTATAAACTAGCTTCAATGACAAGAAGAAATGGCGAATCACCGGAGAAATTTGCTGAGAAAATTGATGATTTGCTAATGTTAATTTATATTGAATGTTATTTTTCACAAAAGGAAATAATTTATGCTTCAAATTGTGACTTAGCTTTAGCAGTTTTCATTGAAGGCCTCCTGTTTTCAACTGAACTATTGTCTAAGAAGCCAAACCAAAAAATCTTGAGGATGCGAAGAATATTGTCATCAAAAAAAAGTATTTAAATGCCACGTATGGCAAACAATATAACCGCTACGTTGCATGCAGATATTGCAAGAAAAGAGGACACGACATAACAAAATGCGAAAAAATTGGCCGAAAATCAATATATGAAAGAAAAACGTTGGTATCGTCGTCAATTCATAGCAAGAAGACAGTCAAATTCAAATTTAAAACATTGCCATGATTACGAAAATTGCATAATTATGAATACCGAAAGAAATAGGAGGCCAACTGAAGTCAAGACAATAGTAAACAGAATTGCTCATATTATTTGGTGAATATAAACATTATGCAGGTTATGAGGTTTCAAGGCAAATTCTTTCCAATTTTGATTAGCAAGCAAATTTTTGGGAGCATAGTAAAATCAATTTATTTAATTGATATTTTATTTCATTTTTTTTATTAATGCCTTTATCGTCTTCATTATATCATTTTGCTTTCTAAAAATAACATATTAAATTTATCTCTTCACATAATCGAAGACCATTTGTTGCAGTTGATTGCTGATTAAGTTAAATTTTATTTGTATAAATGCTACTAGGTCAATTACAAGTTAAAATTAAACAATATTTAAATACACTGTAAGAAAAAAGTATATGTAGCATTTTTTTAATGCTTCATGCATTTTTTCAATTAATTTAAGTTATGATGAAATGTTTTAATGATTTTGTTAGAGCCTAAATGTTTTTAAACGAAGTCTTACAGAAATTTTGAGGACAAAAGTTTTCTTAAGGCCGGAGGAAGAAATGGAACTAATTTTTTTTTTCAATTTTGTTCTTTTTAGTGTTTTCCAAGAAGGAAAAAGTTTTGAAGGGGGAGGTTATTCTGTACTCATAAATATAATTTATTATTTATTGTGTTTGCTAAAGCACTACGTTATTTGAAGGTTATCTGAAGTTGTTCCGTCCTTGCTGTTAGATTTCGGAATCACGTTTTGTGTACAATTATTTAGTATTATAGAAGATTTTAAGATTTAGTTAAGCAGTAAATGGTCAGGGAGTCATGTCAGGAGTCAGACTTCCAGACAGGCATAGTGTTCATTTTCTAAGAAATATGTAGACTTTTGCATATCGATAACCAAAGGGTTATCAAATAAATTATTCAATTGTAAAAATAATCAACAATAAAAATATCAAAATCAATCAATAACCAGGGTTTTTATATTATCAACCGCTACGAACCAACCTCCCATAATCACAGGAGTGATCCAATAACAACAAACTCACAAATACATTTCAATATGTTATCGTTTATTATACTTACGGAACAATGTTAATGAACTTTGGGAATCGCATGTGCGAATGTTGTAGCAAAATTAGATGTATAATTTACAATACCGTCAATGTTATAAATTTTTATTATTATTATTCTTTTAATTTTTTTACAGTTAAATTATACAAAAGCATTCAATATTATTATTTTATTATTGGCAAAATACAAGTAATTGTACTTGGTAAATTAGCTTAGGTAAAGCTTTACTATTATATTTTTATTAGAATTACTATCATTTTAATATTATATTCATTTTCCTTTTCTTTCCTTCAAAGTAATTATATATCCAAAACAGCAATATTAGATTAATAGAATAACTTCAATTAGAACCATTGTTATTATAGAATTTAAAATTGCAAATAATTTATCAGAATCAAATTATGTAGCAAAGACAATTAAGACAATGACAAATTGTTTCCATCAGTTTCCACAATATTTTTATTGTTAGTTTTATTGATTCATAAAAGAATGCTACATTTTTTAAGAGGGAAAAAAGAATTTTCAGAATTTTTGGTATTTTTTTTTTTAATTTTTTGTTTTTGGAGGACCAAAAGAATCCTTTAAGGGTGGAGTGTTATGTAATAACATGTATTATACCTGCTTTATGTCATGCATCCAAAGTCCAAGATCAAAGCGAGCACAAAGAAATTTCCAAACGCTCCATTTCAAGGATATTCTCACGTACTCTTTGTAATAAATAGAATAAGATTTTGAATTATAGTTAGAATATGCCATAACATCAAGATCCGAAATTATGTCCGAATGTTAAGCTTAAGAGTGTAATTAAATATTAAATATATGTGGCAAGTTATCTAATTCAGTGTTTTAATTATATTAGTGTTGAGAAACTCTTTCAGCCAATACCTAATAAAAATGCTCACGATTCTGAGGAGACAACAATCCAGTATCTATCATATTCTATTTACAACTTACTGCTCTGCCCACGACACAAGGCTAGGAGTTGACAGGATTTAACCCACTATTAGAAGATTTGGACCAAGGAATATACAACTGGCTTTATGTGACTGTATCTACTAATAAACGGAGTAGATCCAGGAGTGGACTACCTAAATCCTGAAGGCATTGTGGATCAACCCCAGCAACCCTTACCTAACATCCTATATCATTTCAATATTTATTGCAGCTATAATAACAATCAGCAAATATTTTAAATACGCCATCGTGGGGTGTTTGAAGTCTTACTTTTACTAGGTATATAAAGTACCAAATTTAGAAAATAAGCAAAGTCGCAAATTAGTCGTTACAAGTGTCGCAGGTAATTTAATAATAATAAAGTATAGTATGAAGTATTTGAATCAGTGTTGTTTTTTATAAAATGCACAGACATTTTAACTTATTCCTTTACCAAAAGCTTATGACATCTGAAGTTTTACTTTTAGTAAGTAAATTAATAATCACCGTTCAACAAAGCATCAGTGGCTAGCAGATACATCAGGAGGACAAATAATAATCCTCAGTGCTTTAGTCATTACCAATCACGCTACCCAACCAAATACAATTCAGTGAATTCCTAAGGCGGGAACTAACTTATTTGTTGCATGTTATCTCAGGAAAGGGCGGTACTCCAGATACCGACAAACTGGAAGCTATTAAAAATTTTATGACCAACAAATCCTAGAGAGATAAAATCATCAGGAGTGTTGGACAGTTTCGGCCTTATTTATATTGTCAAACTTTCGTTATATATACCTATCATCAACACATACATACCTATTAACTGTTAAGATTATGTAGCCAGAGATATACGTTGGATGTTTTATTACTGAGAAACGTATGTATGTCAAATTTGTAAATATTAAACATAATAAATCTATAATCAAAAATAATGTAACAACAATTGATGATAACATCAATTTATCTCCTAGTAGCACACCAAGTGTAATTTTCTCTCCAAAAACAAAAAAATGACTTCACGGAAATGCCAAGCTGCACCCAGCAGTACTTGGTTCTGAGCAATTATTTATTTATTTATTTTTTATGTATAG
This sequence comes from Ctenocephalides felis, assembly GCF_003426905.1. NCBI lineage: Eukaryota > Metazoa > Arthropoda > Insecta > Siphonaptera > Pulicidae > Ctenocephalides > Ctenocephalides felis. Next base: position 69,199,582 of record NW_020536999.1, on the reverse strand, counting down.
GCCAATCGGCTATACACAGTGAATTTTTATTATTACACTAATAATTTTTTCACGTTTCAAGTGTAAAAAAATCAAGAAAAGTGAAAAGTTATGAAATCCAAAATAAAAATGTTACAAAATTTCAGTACATATTCGAGTGTTAGTGCAAAATTGCGTGTACCACTTTAAACTACTACAAGTATTAGGCCAAAACGAAAATAATCAGAAGGATTCCAAGTTAGTAAACCATATTTAAATATTTTGTGTAATGTAAATTTTTGCGCTTCTGTTTTACTGTATTTTTCTTTTTTTTTTTCTTTTCCAGACTTCCAAGATTTTGTTTCCAAACTGCAATTTCTCTAATTCCAACTTTTAACGGAGAACCTTTAATGCTCACTGCATTTGTTATAGCGCGTGATTCATTAAATACCGATTTAACACCCACAGAAGCCGAAAAATTACTTACTATTATAAAACTAAAATTAGATCCGAAAATTTTAGCAAAAATTCAATTTATGAAATTAGAATCATGGAAAAATTTAACAAAAAGAATATTTGGAAATATTTAACAAAAGAATATTCGGTAAAAACCTATTGCAAGTTTATTATCTGAAAGCTGACAGAACACAAACAACACACACGGAAGTAGGCATAAAAGATTTTGAAAACGGCCCTAGAGAACCAATAAAAACTCTAGTAAAATGTTGTAGATTCACCAGTATCTCTGATGCAATTAATTTTGCCATAGAAGAAGAGAACTCTAGAAACGCGACAAAATCTACTAATAATTAATTTCGTTTCATAATTCCTAATACCAGTAATGTTACTTGTTTCGTTTGTAAAAAACGCGGTTATATAGCTCCACAATGTTATTTAAATCAAAATAATGGTAAATATTCAATATACACAAATAATGGTACTAATAATAAATTTTGTAGCTACTGTAAAAAACCGGCACTTTTAATTGAATAATGCAGAAATCCAAACCGAAAAAGTTTTTATCCGAGAAATAATAGTTATAATTTGCCAAAATCTTTTATTTCTACAAATGAAAATAGACGGGCATATTTCAAAGAAGTGCCCTAGTAGTTTTCATTCTTAGTAGTTTCTGAGAAGTCGAGGAGTTTCATCATTAGAAGAAGCTATAAATATAATAGAAGGAGATGATAACATAAGCCAATAATGATTCGGACCATTTTAAGCAAAATAACAGAAGCATTATTAAATTACCAAATTATCAAAGAACTACAGATAATCTTGTATTTCCGATAAACTTTAATTCAAATTATAATACGAACTACATGAAACAACATTATTTCCAATCGTGTTTCAACAATCCACAAATACCCCAACCCCCATACTTCCAATAAAATAATTTTCCACAAAATATTTTCCTACCAAACATTTTCCCATCAAATAACTTTCAATCAAACAATTTCCAACCATCAAACAATTTCCAACCATCAAACAATTTTCGACCCAATTAAATGATCCAACAACCTAATAATTTTCAACAACATTTCCAATTCCCAAACCAGACAAATAATGCAACGAAAAGATCTGACTAGACACCGATGAGTGGCGTTTCAACAATTAACACTGGAAATAGCAAACGAAGTAATAGACCACAAAACCGACTCTATAATTTAGAAAATATGGACACTGAACAAGAATCATTTCCCAACCAGCTACAGATGGATTTTCAAACAACCGACCAAGAACGAAATCAGACATAATTGAATTTCACGGTTTTCAGAACAATTCCTTTCCATATATACAAATCCACAATCCAAATATGAAATTTCTTATTGATTCAGGCTCTACAAAATCCTTCATTTGTCCAGAAATTGCTACTAAATATTTCAAAAATTTTATTTACTCTGATCGTTGCACGATAAAAACCGCATTATCAACACATACAAAAATTTATGCATGTGATATTCCAAGTTTTAATAAATTCAAAAGTAACGAAAACCTATCATTTCATCTTTTCAAATTTCATGAAACTTTCAATGGGTTATTAAAAGTTGATAATCTTAAAAAATTATAGGCATTAATTGATTAAAATAATGAGTTGTTAGTGTTACCTAATACTATATTCTGTAATCACAAATCTAATTTATTATTTATTGTTTTTGTTAAAGCGCTACGTGCTATTTGAAGGTTATCCGAAGTTTTGCCGTCTTTGCGGTTAGATTTTGGAATCACGTTTTGTGTACAATTATTTAATATATAAGATGAAGTTAAGATTTAGTTAGTCGGTCAAAAGTCAGGAGACAAGTCGGAAGCCAGACTTGGAGTCACTTAAGAAAAATGTAGTCTCAGATTATCGATAACCAAAGGGTTCAAACAAATTATTTAATTGTAAAGCAAAATAGTCAACAATGAAAATATCAAGATCAACCAAGAACCAGTGTTTCTATCTTATCAATCGTTTAGCTATAGCTACCTACCAACCTCCCATAATCCAACAAACACACAATTACATTTCATGGTGGCTTAGCGGAAAATTTCTCTCGCAGTGCTGAAGAATTTTCATCTAGGGACATTGAGTTCAATAGCTGCCACAACTTGGTAAACCGGAAAATCATTCGCAGCATAACTTGAGGGATGGTGGCGCTTACCAAAGTAGGCAAATTTTGGTACAACAGAGACTACGACTGGATTGAACATTGACTCATCGGATTTAGAATAAGCAAATTGAATAACATCACCCTCTCAAGATGAAACCCATTTCTTCAGGACTTGTGCCAGCTGTTGAGTATAGTAAAGCAATAAGCAAAATCAGAATCAAGTTAGCTGTTGAAACTATACCTAAGTTTGGTGTTAATTTGTATAATCTCTTTAGATATATAAGCATAGTAGATTCAATATAGAAAAAATATCTAAAATTGCTCTTAGTAAATTATATGGATCAGCATTTAATTGCATGAAATGGTCTGATTATATATTATGGGAATATATTAAACCTAATTTAATTAATAAATTTAAAAATCCCAGATCAATTACAGATTTACATTATATAAACTATATAATAAACTAGCTTCAATGACAAGAAGAAATGGCGAATCACCGGAGAAATTTGCTGAGAAAATTGATGATTTGCTAATATTAATTTATATTGAATGTTATTTTTCACAAAAGGAAATAATTTATGCCTCATATTGTGACTTAGCTTTAGCAGTTTTCATTGAAGGCCTCCAGTTGAAAATAAAAACTATTGTCTAAGAAGCCAAACCAAAAAATCTTGAGGATGCGAAGAATATTGTCATAAAAAAAAAGTATTTAAATGCCACCTATGGCAAACAATATAATTGCTACGTTGCATGCAGATATCGCAAGAAAAGAGGTTCGTTGTCATAACAAAATGCGAAAAAATTGACCAAAAATCAATATATGAAAGAAAAACGTTGGTATCGTCGTCAATTCATAGCAAGAAGACAGACAAATTCAAATTTAAGACATTTCCACGATTACGAAAATTGCATAATTATGAATACCGAAAGAAATACGAGATCAACTGAAGTCAAGACAATAGTAAACAGAATAGCTCATTTTATTTGGTGAACATAAACATTATGCAGGTTATGAGGTTTCAAGGCAAATTCTCTCCAATTTTGATCAGCAAGCAAAATTTTGGGAGCGTAGTAAAATCAATTTATTCAATTGATATTTTATTTCATTTTTTCATTAATGTCTTAATCGTCTTTATGATATCATTTTGCTTTCTATAAATAACATATTAAATTTATCTCTTTACATAATCGAAGACCATTTGTTGCAGTTTATTGCTTATTAAGTTAAATTTTATTGGTATAAATGCTATTAGGTCAAAAACAAGTTAAAAACAAACAATATTTAAATGCACTGTAAGATGACTGTAAGTAAAAAGTTTATCTTCATGCATTTTTTCAATTAATTCAAGTTATGTTAATATGTTTTAATGATTTTTTTAGAGCATAAATGTTTGTAAACAAAGTCTAACAGAAATTGTGAGGACAAAAGGAGGAAGAAATGGAACTCATTTTTTAATTTTTTTTCTTTTTAGCGTTTTCCAAGAACGAAAAGTTTTGAAGCGGGAGGTTATTCTGTAATCATAAATATAATTTATTTTTCATTGTTTTTTTTTAAAGCACTACGTTATTTGAAGGTTATCTGAAGTTCTTCCGTCCTTGCTGTTAGATTTCGGAATCACATTTTGTGTACAATTATTTAGTATTATAGAAGATTTTAATATTTAGTTTAGCAGTCAGTGGTCAGGGAGTCATGTCAGAAGTCAGACTTCCAGACAGGCATAGTGTTCAGTTTCTAAGAAAAATGTAGACTTTTGCATATCGATAACCAAAGGGTTATCAAATAAATTATTCAATTGTAAAAATAATCAACAATAAAAATATCAAAATCAATCAATAACCAGGGTTTTTATATTATCAACCGCTACGAACCAACCTCCCATAATCACAGGAGTGATCCAATAACAACAAAATTACAAATAGATTTCATTATGTTATAGTTTATTAACAATGTTAATGAACTTTGGAAATCGCATGTGCGAATGTTGTAGCAAAGTTAGACGTATAATTTACAATACTATCAATGTTATAAATTTTTATTATTATTATTCTTTTAATTTTTTATACAGTTAAATTATACAATAGCTTTCAATATTATTATTATCAATACTATTATTTTATAAATGACAATATAAAAGTAATTGTACGTGGTAAATCAGCTTAGGTAAAGCCTTACTATCATATTTTTATTAGAATTGTAATTCTTAGCATAAGTAATGTTTCACAATTATATAATTTAAATTTATAATTATAAATTATATAACTTCAAAAAAAAGCAATTCTATTATAGAATTTTAAATTACAAATAATATATCAGAATAAAATTATGTAGCAAAAATAATTATATCATTAATAAGACAATGACAAGTTGTTTTCATCAATAATATTTTTATTGTGAGTTTTATTGATTCATAAAAGATTGCTACATTAATAGAAAAATCAATATATTAATTTTATCAATATTATTATTATATTTTTTTATTTTTATTCTTTTTCTTTTCTTTTATATTGTATTATGATAAATTCTTTTATTATTTATCGAGGACGATAAATTTTTTAAGAAGGGAAGAACATCAGAAATGTTTGTATTTTTTTTCATATTTTTATTTTTTGACGACCAAGAATATCCTTTAGTGGGGCGTGTTAATAACATTATATACGTGTTTAATGTCATGCATTCAAAATCCAAGATCAAAGCGAGGACATAGAAGTTTTCCAAACCTATTGCAGCTATAATAACAATCAGCAAATATTTTAAATACGCCATCGTGGGGTGTTTGATGTCTTACTTTTACTAGGCATATAAAGTACCAAATTTAGCAAATAAGCAAAGTCGCAAATTAGTCGTTAGCAAGTTTCGCACGTAATTTAATAATAACAAAGTATAGTATGAAGTATTCGAATCAGTGTTGATTTTTTTAAGTGCAAAGACATTTTAGCTTAATCATTTACCAAGAGTTCACGGCATCTGAAGTTCTGCTTTTAGTAAGTAAATTAATAATTACCGCTCGACAAATAGATTAGTGGCTAGCAGATACACCAGGAGAACAAATAATAAATCTCAGTACTTTACTCATTACCAATCACGCTGCCCAACAAAATACAATTCAGTGAATTCTTAAGGCGGCAAGTAACTTATTTGTGGCATGTTATCTCAGAAAAGGGCGGTACTCCAGATACCGACAAACTGGAAGCTATTAAAAATTTTATGACACCAGCAAATCCTAGAGAGATAATCATCAGTAGTGTTAGATAGTTTCGGCCTTATTTATATTGTCAAACTTTCGTTATATATACCTATCATCAACACATACATACCTATTAACTGTTAAGATTATGTAGCCAGAGATATACGTTGGATATTTTATTACTGAGAAACGTATGTATGTCAAATTTGTAAATATTAAACATAATAAATCTATAATCAAGAATAATGTAACAACAATTGATGATAACATCAATTTATCTCCTAGTAGCACACCAAGTGTAATTTTCTCTCCAAAAACAAAAAAATGACTACACGGAAATGCCAAGCTGCACCCAGCAGTACTTGGTTCTGAGCAATTATTTATTTATTTATTTTTTATGTATATAGGCCAATCGGCTATACACAGTGAATTTTTATTATTACACTAATAATTTTTTCACGTTTCAAGTGTAAAAAAATCAAGAAAAGTGAAAAGTTATATAATCAAAAATAAAAGTGTTAATAAATTTCAGTGCATATTCGAGTGTTAGTGAAAAATTGCGTGTACCACCTTGAACTACTACAAGTATTAGGCCAAAAGGAAAATAATCAGAAGGATTCCAAGATAGTAAACTAAGTTTAAATATTTTTTGTAATGCGCTTCTGTTTTACTGTATTTTTCTTATTTTATTTTTCTTTCTTCTGTTTTTTCAATCAAATAAATAATGATGAATAGCACAATCGAATCAATTTCTGATGCAAGATTTTGTTTCCAAACTGCAATTTCTCTAATTTCATCTTTTAACGGAGAACTTTTAATGCTCACTGCATTTGTTATAGCGTGTGATTCATTAAATACCGATTTAACACTCACAGAAGCGGAAAAATTACTTACTATTATAAAACTAAAATTAGATCCGAAAATTTTAGCAAAAATTCAATTTATGAAATTAGCTATGGAAAACTTTAAAAGCTTATTTCACAAAAGAATATTCGGTAAAAAGACCTATTGCAAGTTTATTATCTGAAAGCTGACAGAACGCAAACAATATACACGAAAGAAGGCATAAAAGCTTTTGAAAACGGCCTTAGAGAACCAATAAAAACTCTCGTAAAATGTTGTAGAATCACAAGTATCTCTGATGCAATTAATGTTGCCATAGAAGAAGAGAACTCTAGAAACGCGACACAATCTACTAATAATCAATTTCGTTTCACAAATCCTAATACCAGTAATGTTACTTATTTCGTTTGTAAAAAACGCGGTCATATAGCTCCACAATATTATTTAAATCAAAATAATAGTAAATATTCAATGAACACAAATAATGGTTCTAATAATAAATTTTGTAGCTACTGTAAAAAAACGGGACATTTAATTCAGGAATGCAGAAATCCAAACCGAAAAAGTTTTTATCCGAGAAATAATAGTTATAATTCCACAATATCTTTTATTCCTACAAATGAAAATAGACAAGCATATTACCGTCAGATAAATAACACAAATGAACAAATTCAAGAAACGAACAACCAAGAACCACAACCCCAGAATAAACGAATTAAAAACTCAAGTTCCAAATAGTTTTCTTTTAAATAATTCGAAAACATTTGATATTATACAAATATCCACTGCTAACACAAACGATACTTTTTAAAAATTTTTAGTTGACACAGGTAGTGACATTTCATTGATAGACTTAAAATTCGAGATGGACAATACCGACCGACGACAAACGGCATGCCAACTGATCATGATTCTTTTTTCAAATTGAATTTACAAATTCAAAAATGAAATTAATATTTCAATTATTAAAAATAGATAAAAAGTTTAAGCTTAAAAAGAAAAATATAAATTAGATCTTAGAAAATAATTTGTCACGACTAAACTTTCATTTTTTTTTCATTTTCACAAATATTAAAATTTAAAATGTTAATAAAATTAAAGTTTTTTTTTTAAAAAAAACCCTGTTATATTAATTGTTTATTGACAATGAATCATTAATTATTAATTTCCAGAAAAAATCCATTGTTGACTTATTGATTATTAGTTATCGATTATTTATTGATTGAGTATTGTATTGTATAATATCAGTCAATAATGCTGATTAACTTAAATTCGATATTGATTGCTGTCAATATAACCATCAGCAAATATTTTAAATACGCCATCGTAAGGTGATTGTAGTCCCATTTTAGTAGTATATAAAGTACCTACTTTCATTTATAATCACCGCTCGGCAAGGCAGTGTTGACTAGGGGGTCCATACCAACCACGAGCAGTCTAACGCCAAAACTTAATGATTTAGATGATGTTTAATGAGTAATTATTTCAAGTTTTAGGTACGTGTTTTTTAATAAAAATATAAATTTATTGTTCAATGTTAATTTATATATTATAATGTTACATTATTTGTGTTATGAAATGTTGATTAATATAGAATCACATATTATTATATTAAAATTAATATTATAAACATTATTTATCGAAAACTTCATATGAAATTCATTCTGAAGAGCATTAGTAATAAACCAAGGTGAAACGTAAATTCGATTTTATCGAGGACGACAAAATTTTCAAACGGAGGAACAGACCGTAATAATAATAATTTTTTTTAAATATCTGTCATGGGACTGTCAGACTTTTTAGGGTAAGCATCAACTGTCTTGCGCAATTATAAACAAAAATTGTTTTAATTGCGACAGCAGCAGTAAGTTTGTTATAAAATTTATTTAGTTCATAAATAGTACATTACAAAAACACCTTGTTTTATTGTTAATGACCCAGATATTATAGTATATAATAGTCGAATAGTTCTTGTAAAAGTTAGTAAAATCCTAGACACTGTAAGTGACTCTAGTTTATTAGACAGTGAATGTCATATTGTTGTCCAATAAAGTGGTTATAATTACGGGAGAGCTTGTATTTTATTTACACCAAGTCTTCCAGCTAATACCTATAGGAAAACTACCCCCGTTCCGAGGAGACTTATTAAACCAGTACCCCGCTTATCATATATCTGTGGACGAGTTGATCTTGGGTTGCTAGGCTTACCCCTACATAGCTAGAAGGAACCAGAAGCAACCAAGACAACAACCACGCCGTCAAATTTTAGTAAATAAGAAGCACTGCATTATACGCATTTAAAATACAGTAATACATTTAGTTAATAATAATAAAAAAATGAAAATGAGTTGAGCGCTATAATTAACGCTAAAGTTTTAACCACATGCTATAATAACAACTAGATAATGTACAATTTGCATCATGGAAAGCACCACAATTTATTTTGAAAATATAGGCGATGTGAAAGTGTGTAGTGATTAGTTTGATACCGTTATTTACTGCGAATTATAAGAATACAAGCTAAATTTTAACGAATTATCATTGGCTTTGACATAATATCGTTATATCGTTAACCGCCGTAACGTATAGACGTGCCGTTTCAACTTGTCGCAATGAGGTCGCAATCGACACCATAAGTGCTAGAATCGGAAGTTAAAAGTTCATATAATTGCTGTGACACAAAGGTCCCAGATGTAGACATTTGTAAAAACTGCGGAAATAGATACCATATTAGTTGTGCTAAAAGAAAAATTTCAAATTTCTTTATCGTAATCTGATACAGTGCTGTGATAACAGTGAAGTGCACAGTGATCATATGTAAACAATTTCCAGGCTTGAAAAAACAATTGCCGACAAAAACACAATTTCAAAAAAAGACAAAATTACCTTGGCATCCACCTGGATAGGAAATTAAATTGCGAACAACATATAATAAATAAAAAATAGCAATTAGATCAAATCTTTAAAAAAAAATACTGACCACTAAATAAAAATTCTGAACTCTCAGTTTACAATAAACTGTTAATATACAATGTAGTACTCAAGCCCATATGGACCTACGGTCTCCAACTTTGGGGTACAGCAAAAAAAGCAATCTAAACATCACACAACGTGCTCAAAACAAAATCCCGAGGCAAATATTAAACGCTCCTCGCTACACCTCTTCATGGATCATCCATCAAGACACAGGCTTGCTCACAATAGACTATAGAGGAACAAATTTCAGTGGTTGCTTCTAAATAAAAAAATAGGATTAACGTACATCTCAATAAATTGGCCAGCAGAGTTTACCTGGATGGTCAGCTCACCAGATTGAAAATAAGTTGCCACAAGATCTCATCTAGTTCATCTAGTTTTCTTATCGTTTTGTTTTTTTGTTTTCCTTATCTTTTTTTTTATTTTTATTATTTTTATGTATTAACATGTGCTATATATACTTAGTAGACATGCTGCAGGCTGTTGCTACTATCTTCTTGTTTATATTATAAGATAATTATTGTTAGCAATCTCTGCTTAATGTTAATGCCTATGTAAAACAGATTGCAGAATAAATTAAATAAAAAAAATAGAAGACAAGATTACCATAATAGGGGATAAGGAATATATAATTAAGCAGCTTGAGGAAAAAATTATACTGCTGCAATGGTTAAATCCGAACCAAAGGAAAAAGCAGGTTTCTTCAGCTGTACCCAGTATTAATATCGATACCGAAAAAGTAGTCAATAAGAAGTCAAAAAAAAAAAAAAGAATGGGTAGAAATCGAATGTCAGCAAGAACAAAGATCCCAGCAAAATCTTAAATAAACGGGATAGTACCGCAGTAGCAACGACGCTAAAGAAACTAGAAGACCTTCCAACGCTGTTACTAAGAGCGTAACAGAAGAACAAAATTGGATCTTGGTCCAAAGAAAGAAACCGCCAAGACGAAAGGCCACAACTATAGAAGGCACAAATGCAAATGTCTTGATATAAGGTGTGGTGAAGCAAGGGCTTCAATATGTGTTTTGACTGGCGTTAGAAACAACAAAAGAACAATTGAAAAATTAAAAATTTCAAAAACATAACGTGCGAAAAATTTGCATCGAAACATCCAAACGTATATTCATCATTCAAAGTATTAGTTTTGGATACAGAATTAGAAAAAATTGAATTGCCTAAAAGATGGCCTCAAGGACTATGCGTGGATCGTTTTTTATTCAGATTCCAAAAGCATATTAACACATTTGATTCAAAAACTAATGTCATCATATGCGGTGACTTCAATGTGGATTACTTAGTAGATTCGAATGATAAAAATGCACTAACTAATTCTGCTTTCACTTCAAAGATTATTGAAACTAACCCTATTATAACGTGAACTTTAAAACTTGTATCGATAATTCATAAACTTACAATCAGACCAATTCATAATTGATACTTCATCATGTTCGATTTTCGACTATGAAGCATTGATAATAAATCTCAAAATGAAAAAAAAAAATGAAAAAACATGGAACACTTAAAAAACAACTATTTCTAGTTAATTGGAATTACCTGGACCAGAGTGAAGATAGCAACAAAAGATTCAATATTTCTCTTAATATTTTCAAACAGATAGCCAACAACGCGTTTCCTCACAAACGCATATTGATGCCAGGGAAACTTACTTTGCCATGTTCGATTCTGTACTTTCATACGGAATATTAGCTTGGGGACATAGTACACATACTTCAACAAAGTTATGGAACTAAGGAAAGCAGGATTCTCACGACGAGAGCCTGGCAGGCCAATATTCATCAAGTACAAAATTTTGACTGTCTCAAACATTTATATTTGGCGACAAGCTATTGCGGTGCATGCTGATAAAACTAATTATTCATTGAGAAGTGCTGTCCATGACCACAATACGCGGAATAAAAATGCTATAATATGCCCAAAAATCAAAGGTTTCACCCCTACATTGCTAGTCGGAACTAAGGCCACGAAGACACGATCCAACCAACTCCAGACTTCATAGGAACCCACCTTTACACTTCATTGTGCAGCAGTAAAATTTCCTGAGATAGAGAAGTACTTGGGGCTACTACATACTACACCTTGGATGCACAAAGGTCTCAAAGGATACAGGTGGCGGCTGAAATCAACATGAATACAACAGGACTGACTCCCCTCATTTCTTTTCTTTTGGCAAAAAATCGCTTTTTCAGAGCTCGACATTCAATATTCGAAGAGAGAGGTTTATGGTATTATAATTATTTTTCTATAAGTAAGAATTTGTGGCTATTAATGCCGCTCTCTAGAGTTTAGAGTCTAGATTTTAGAAGACCAAAGAGTCCTATCTTCAGATAGCATGTAAGTAAAATAAAAAAAGTATCTGATAAGATATATAATATAATATAAGGGTACAAAAATCCCGAAAGGGATAGCAAATTTAAAACATATTTGTGTTATAAAATCACCCACTATATAAAATAGTTAGTAAAATCAACAAAAATATTTTGATGATAATTAAAGCTCATTCAGAATTTCAGAGGTTGAATCTTTGCAGTAAATTGCACAATTAGTTATGTTACGTTCCAAAATATTTTATAATTACTTCATTGCTCGAAATATACCAAATTTTATAATACATTGACTTGCTCGAAAAATACAACAAAATAATTTAACTTGTTTTAATTAGAAAAAATGTTATTCATAAAATAATATTATCATTATTGTCAACTGCCTACACCAAGATACAAAACATAAAGTGATAGTTTCGAATATATATTGTTGCAGCACGCCCTGTTATTGTAGGTTGTTAACTACAGATTTTCTATTAAATTTCCTAAAAGTTCATAATGCAATCTTAGAATCTTCGAGTTCAGATGAATAAAGGGTTAATATTCATTTTCTTAGACTATCGTTGTACCTGAGTTAGGCATTCTCTCACGCAATACCGAGAACCGTATCGAAAGACAATCTCCGGGTATTAACCGGTTCATAATGGTAACATTTCGCTTTATTAACAAGAATTAATCTTTTTGTCAAAAATATGTCGAATGTTCAAGAAACCACGTTTTCAATGGTTCAACTCTTCTAATTGTTCACCTTTCAACAAAATCTAAATTTTACGAAATATTTTCTTTTTCAAGAAATAACTTCAATCATAATATGCAACTATTTAAGACCATAATATGTAAGTAGCCGATTTAAGACCAACCAAAAAAAACTTAGTAATAATTTGCAGCAGCAAAATGGAAATCAGAGAGGTAATGTTGTTCAGCATTCCCAACTTTACTCCACTCCGACTAATCAGTAATACAAACTTAATTGCAACAATTTAATGCTTTCCAAAATAATTTAACTTATATTAGCCTAAAAATTACAATAATGGAAAAGTTAATTGACTCCGATTTTGCCAGATCTTCAAACGTATAAAAAATAATAATTTTATTTTTAAATATACTGAAGAATTTAATGTAAATGACTCTTTTTCTTTTCACTTATTCAATTTTAATTAAACACTTACTGGCTTACTAGAAATAGACAATTTTGAGAAATTAAAAGAATTAATCGACCTAAATAATAAATGGCTAATACTGTGATAGTTTAATACTACATTACTTATAATGTAGTATTAAACTACAAAGTTTAAAAACCCAAAAAAGTAATTTTTGATTTAAGAATTCCTAACTGATTCATTCAAAATATAAAATTCCGGTGAATATTAAGAAAAATTTTTTTAGTAAAACGATATTTTGCATTCTAAAGCTCATCACTTGTATAAAAATGATACAAATAATTTTAACTTTGCAATTCAGTTCATATAATTTATAGAAATATCAAATATGGAATCAGGTTCTTCATTCTAACTCTGCTTGATTTATCAACTTCAATTTATAAGTTTTCGAAAACAATATTACTCAAATATATCATAACGGTAAAGGAAGTTACTGCAATTTGCCTTAAGGCACTATGTCATGCACCACTTGTTTTTTTCCTTATTATGAATACCATTTTTTCTAGGATGAAATTAAGCACCAATAATATTTTTGAAAACTATTTAAAAATTCATACATACAGTAGAATCTTACTAACTCGGCCTGTTAAAACTATAGATTAAAGTAAAAAAGACATATAATATTGGAAATAGTAGAAGAAAATCCAAAATCTCCAAACAAATTTCCAGCGCTTCGTTCGCTGATGATGTCGGATTATTAGAGGCAGTTCTGAATTAGCGAGATTCTACTGTAAAATTTGATAATGATGGTGAATTCATTATTCACTTCACATGTAAAAATTGAAATCGGTAAAAAATTTATATTATTCCGACAAAGATGAAAACAAGACGAAAACGACACACACGCAGAATGTAAATTTAAAATAAGTTCTAAGATGCTCTCTAATGTGTGAATAAGAATTCATATACCAACATAAAAACCATCACTACTAGATAAACATATTTTTGCACATAATTATCCCAAAGGATAATTGTTGAGATAAAATTAAAAAAATATAAAAATAAAAATGTTCTGATAGTTGAAAATATTAAAAATATATGCTTCATTATTTTTTCGTTCTTTGCTAATTGTGGGAACGTATGTGTATAGAAATTTTTGAAAACATGCCGTAAAGACATCATTATGTGTCTTTATCTATCTTTTTTTCATTTTTATCATTTTTAGACAGATTCATATACATATGCATGGCAAATTATTTTTATATTATCTTGAAATTTCTTTACTTGATAATGCGAGTGATTATTTCTGGTAAATTCAATAGAATATGAAATTTTTTTCAGGCATTGGTCCAAAATTTAATCCAATAGTGTACCATAACTGTACAACTTATGTACAATATAAAAGTATTTTGCAACTAAACTCAACAGCATTTAGCCACCTACTATTTTTTTTATTTATTCTTTACAATTCCTATATGTGTCCTATATTATATTTTGAACATCTTATTTTTCCATTCAATTTTCTTTCAGCTGATTTTTTTTGTTTTTTAACTGTTTTTCTATATTTTTTAAACTTGCTTATTTCTTCTTACTATTATTTTACTCAATTAAAAATCCACGTGTCTTAATCTGCTTTAAATCTTAACTATAAATTTTTTTTTAGTTAATACATTTTCTAATCATAATGAACCCTTATTTAAATTAGTGTGGTCTCGTGCATTATATGTTTCGATTTCATTTCCTGAAGTTTCCTGATGTCATTTGTGAAATTATTGCACAATTAAAATAGCAAAATTTTATGTATCAGAATGATTTTTTTCTTTAGAAGTAAAACGAAGCAGCTTTATGTTATAGATATTTCAATCATTAATTCAGTTCCAATTTGCAATCCACAAAGAAAAGTTGCTATCTTGCTTGAATTTAATTGGTTATCTTGATATTGTGCTTTTGTTCATAAAATGAGGATCAATTTTTTTTTATTTATGGACTTGTGTGACACTAATATTTGGTATTTACACATATTCAGTTCAAAAACAGCGCAGCATAAAATTCACATTTATTAACTTCTGGATTATCCATAACTTGTATTTTTAAAGTACTCTTTGAAGTTCGAAGTAAACCATAAAGCATATTCTTAAAATGTATACTTTCAGAACACCTTATGTGTTCTTTCTATAATCATCGTTTTCAGATAATGTTATATTGATATACATATGTATGACAAATCATTTCTGAATTATATTTCATCACACAAGTGATGCCTTCTAGTAATAAAAAAATATTGTTCAGATACTTATGTAGAACTTTCATCAATAGTATACCATAACTGAAGAACTTAATAATATAAAATATGATGCAATTCAGGTTTTTATCACTATATGCATTTCGAATATTTTTAGGGTTTTAACAATTTGCAGTTGTTGACATCTGCAATCCATACATCGTCTGATGTCCACAAATTCTTTGAAATTTTTTGGTTTGGTATATTATAGTTTTTGATTTACCATTCGATAATGTCATCTTCGAGATTATTAATTTGTGTGATTAGTGCACAATTCCCATTCCAAAATTTTTGGTATCAAATTCAAAATGCTACCTGTTCTTTTTTCTTTTAAATGAAAAATAAATCAGTTTTATGTTACATGTCTTAACCTTAATGGCTATAAGCAATGAATGAAAAATGTTACTTATTTTGCTTGAATTTAATTCCTAATCCTAATTATTTTTTTATATATAGAGACTTGTAAAATACTTATTTTACTGATATTTAGTATTTTCATTATTTAGCTTTAGCAGCACAATTTTTTTCCTGTTTCTTTAGCTTCAACTTTGCATTATCCAAAACATGTATTTTTAACCAAATTTGTAAAATTCAAGACATTCTTGAAAGTGTAACCACTATAATACTAATCATTGATTGTTATCTCAATCATGTTGCTGGTTCAAGCAAATATTCATCATAAAAAAATGATAAAAAAATCAGTATATTTGTCTTGCTAAAACTATTGTTTAAAACCATTGATGTTTTGGAAGGATTGATTCTTTGTCAACATTTGTTGAGTTTGTCATTTGTTTAATTTTTTTGTTCTTTCACTATCAGTAAGTGAATATCGGAGAATGTACAAGTATTTAATATAATGGCCAATATCTTAATTTTCATGTCATAAATGAATTTGGTGGAATTTTAAATCACAGCGGATTATTATCTTTCCATTCGTTAGATAATATCTGTTTCAATCTTCTTCAAATAGTTTATGTAAATATTTATATTTAAAATATATTGTTTTTAAATACTTATTTGGCTGACAATATTGAGCATATCAATTATACATAAACTTTTAATTTATGTTCAAGATTTAAAAATTTGAATACCAAAACCAGTTGCATGATTATTATTTCACAAGCCAAATAATATAAATGATTTGCCATAACTAAGTACAATAATATCTATAATATTCTATATAATTATGACAATAAGAAACAAATGGCAATATTTTCAATATTTAATATTTACTTCTTACTAGTAATTAGCATTACCACAATATTGAACACAAACAACCTAAATGAAAATCACCACAATAGTTCAAAAATCAAGAGTTCAGAACAGATTTATTCTTATATCAAACAAGGCATTACAACTGTAGCTACTTTCTGCCAGATCTCTAAAGCCGTAAATTAAATACACAATAAACAATAATAATATACTTTACATATTGAATTATCACAGTGATGATCTTTTTGTAAATGGTGTATTTCAGTTCCAGTTAGTCTGCATTTCAGGATCATTGTCTGTTTTTTTTTTTTTTTTGAAAATCAAGAGAAACTGATGAACTAGTATTTGTTTTATGCAAATTAAAAATAGTGCATTTGTAACATTAGATGTAATCAAGGATAAAAAACTTGCGTGTTTCAAAGTAGTAACAGTCTTACTTCTAAGTTTTCATCTTTATCAGGTTTAACACAAAGAACATACATTTAGGTATGCATACAATTCCTCGAAAATGGCCATAGATAAGTAATATGAAATTTGATTAAATGTTGTTGATTTTTAGATATAAAAGAAACGAGTGGTGCATGGTATTATGACTTAACCTGTTAATTCTGAATATTTATCATTATACATACTGTAAATTACAGCGTTGTATTTTAGACCTAATATATGCAAGTGCTTGCATATATAAAAAAAATATAGTAATATTATATAATAATAAAACACTTATCTCATATTTATTATTTTTATTATAGAAACAGTTTCAAACTGAATTCCAAAGTTGAAATATTTATTTAGAATTTCAAAAAATCTAATAGTATCGAAAATTTGAAAAAAATTTAAATTCTGAATTTCTCGGACAAAATTTTAAGACAAAAAATGTTTTTAATTATCTTTAATGTTAGTTACAGTAGTCCTCACCAATTGGGTAGTTTCCCAAAAATATATGCATCAGGAAGGAAAAAATAGAGAATTGTTGTAGTCTAGCAAAGAGTAAATACCCTATTCCGAAGATGATTGAATTAGGCCGTTGTTATTATTTTTTGACGATAGATTTAGCTTTAGGTTTTCAACAAATAGAAATTAACTAAAATGACATATAAAAAAATTTAGCACTGACGAAGGACACTTTTAATATCTCCGAATGCCATTTGGATTTAAAAATGACCAGCAACTTTCCAACGCGAAATGAATAATATATTAAGAGTTATATTGGAAAATAGTGTTTAGTTTATTTACTTGATATCATAAGTTATTTTGTATCTTTACAAGAACGTTAGACAGTTTAACAAAATTATTTGAAATACTTCGAGAATCGAATTTTCAGGACACACCTAAACCAAATAAAATAAGAG